>NC_085872.1:51976831-52077096 GCF_034702125.1 Engraulis encrasicolus
CCCCCAAAACAATATTTTTTCTCGTTTTTAACACTTAATATGTTGTCTTTTCACTATTCTCCATCTAATGAATAGATTGAGTGTTTTGAAAATGATAGCATTTTGATTTTATTCACTGTTTACCAAACGTCCCAACTTCATCGGAGTTGGGGTTAGTACTTGTAGTTCTACTTTGGTGCCGCACTAGTAGTTCGGCACCAGAGTGCTTATCTGCGAACCGCCCGTGTTCATACCGAACTTTTTCCGCACGTGACTGTGTTACCCGGATGAACCTGCTGACGGCCACGCTGTCGCCACGGTTCGCAGAGAAAAATCTAGTATTTTGTGCTTCGCATTGCGAACCAACTTTCCGGTTCGCGAACGCCAATATCTGTGGCGTGAACATGACGGCCGGTTCACGATCAGGTGCGGGAACGGGCTCCAGCACGGTTCTCAGTCGGCCTGAACGCACTATTAGAGACTTGGTCTGACCAAGAGCATAACAACAAACATTCTCAAACTGCCTCCCTTGGTTGGCTGCTGGTCGAGGGCAGAACAGGCTGAGCCAAAGTTTAAACCAGTGTTTTATTTTGTCAGCTTTTTAACAATTTAGTCATTTAAGTCAATATTGTTAACTAATGCGTTTAATATATTTTATACTCTTCAGATATTGCAGCACTGTAATCAAGATATTTGATAGGCCTACCAGTCAGGTAATGTAATATGCAACATGTAATATGATTTTCAGTCAGGTAATGTAATATGCAAGATGTAAAGCTGTCTGTCTCTGCCATCCAGTCGCTCTAGGTACTCCCAGTCAAGACTGTTCTCCGTTGTGGTACCCAAGTGGTGGAACGGTCTCCCAGAGGCAGCAAGACTAAGCACATCTCTTGCAGCCTTCAAGAAACAACTAAAGACCTTCCTCTTTTGAGAGGAGCTACTAAACTAATGCTTGAGCTGGCCTAGCCCCAGGGCAGACCCTTGACATGATGTTCAGTTTAGTTTAGTTTAGTTTAGGCTAGTTTAGTTTAGTTTGAGTGTGTGTGTGTATGTGTTTGTATGTGTGCTGTGTGTGTACTCTTTATTAATTAGCAACTGCACTTATTGATATATTCCCTGTGCACTTTGTATTTGCTTGTGATGTTGGCTTGATTATGTCCTCTTCTGAAAGTCGCTTTGGTTATAAAGCGTCTGCCAAATACAATGTAATGTAATGTAATATGCAACATGTAACATGATATCCAGTCAGGTAATGTAATATGCAACATGTAACATGATATCCGGACAACATGGATCCAGATCAGGAAAACAAACAAACGTTTATGCATCAGAATCAGACAAGCTTTTATATCCCATATTTATTTATCAGAATCAGCTGTGTTGTTATGTCCCACGATGTGTTACAGTCACATCACGCCACAGCAGAAAAGAGTCGAATTAATATGAAGAGATGCATTAATATGAAGAGTTCAGATGCAAAACCTCCTAACTCCATTTCTGAAGACCTGCACTTCTATATTTTTAGGGAACCCCTTCGTTGGTTTGGTTTACATTCATGTGCTTAATAATACATATAAATATTTATATTACATAAATAGAATAAAAATTATGCAATTTTGATTGATTTGTATTACATACAAATGAATTATGAAATGTTTCTGGAAAGGAAAGCAGGAGGTTTTGCATCTGATCTCTTCATATACAGTAGAGCAGGAGGTTTTGCATCTGATCTCTTCATATACAGTAGAGCAGTAAACCAATAATGCAAATACAGAACAAAGTTCAATAACATCATCTGGTATATGCATGCATTTTACACCAGTCAGGGACTTTAATTAAGATATTTTAACACCAGTCAGATTATACAACTTTGGAAGATAATATATTGCCCAAGGTTGCCTTTGCCATAACCGAATGTCACCTAAGGCCAACACCGTAATATAACAAAACATTCACAACAGACATCTTATCGTAACAGTTATTACAATTATTATTATTACAGTTATTACAATTATTATTATTATTAAAACATGCCAAATAACAAGTGTCACCTACCTTGCTGTGAGGTTTACGTATCCTGTAATACATTTCCAACAGGTGATGAAGCTCTGGATATGATCTTTTTATTGGTCATATAAGAAATAACTTAAGTTGTGATAGGCCACCGCTCATCTGTTTAGAGGGTGCAGGATTCAGTAAAAGATTCTGTATTAAAAGAAGACAATCCGCACACTCCAGGTCTATTTTTGTGCAAAGAAGCTTTACTTGACTTGCAAGCTTTCGGTCCTTAGATCAGGCAGCCTAAGCATGCATAACCGCAGAGATACACCAACGGCGACGCGATTCAAGCGACAGAGTGTAGCAGCAAGCGATACGAGAGATTGAGGAGACTAGAGTATGTCCGCACAGGCAGAAGGCAAAGCATTCAAGCATTCCCATTGGCTGTGGTCACTGACCTCTATACAGTCATTGGCTGTCGCGGCTTGTCGCCGAACCGCGTCATAGAAAGTTGAAAAGATTTCAACTTCAAATTGTCGCGTTCGTCGCGCAAATCGCTCTAGTCTCCAGAATTGCTTTTGTCTCTCGACTCAATACAAAGTCAATTACTTCCGTCGCTCGACTCGCTCAGATCGCCGCTGGTGTATCTCTGCGGTTAGGCTTCACTCAAGTCTAGGTGACCTAAGCATGCACAGTAGTCTCTTACTGCAGATGGTTAAATGGTTAGTTTTATGCAATTAAAGGGTTAGTTTATTACTGTAGCCTCTTACTGCAGATTGGGTCACCGGCGGGCCTATTCACTATTACTGTAGCCTCTTACTGCAGATTGGGTCACCGGCGGGCCTATTCACTATTACTGTAGCCTCTTATTGCAGATGGGGTCGCCGGCGGGTCTATTCACTATTACTGTAGCCTCTTAGTGCAGATGGGGTTGCTGTCGGGGTGGGCCTATTCACTATTACTGTAGCCTCTTAGTGCAGATGGGGTCGCCACCGGGCCTATTCACTATTACTGTAGCCTCTTACTGCAGATGGGGTCGCCGGCGGGTCTATTCACTATTTGCTGAAAATACTCAACTACATCATAACAGCATTGCTACGACAGTGCCGAGAGCCTTAAGTAGCAGATTAAGACATAGACATTAAAATTTTGGTCACAGCAAGGTTATAACATAGGGGCTGCGCTAAGGGGTTAAAGGGACACTGTGTGAGATTTTTAGTTGTTTATTTCCAGAATTCATGCTGCCCATTCAATAATGTTACCTTTTTCATGAATACTTAACACCACCATCAAATTCTAAGTAGGCCTATTCATTATGACTGGAAAAATTGCATTTTTCATACATGAAAAGGGGGATCTTCTCCCTGGTCCGCCATTTTGAATTTCCAAAAATAGCCATTTTTAGCAGCAAAAATGACTGTACTTGGGCCATACTATAAAATATTAATTTATTACTTAGTAAACTTTCATGAAAGATAAAATGTGACCTTAGACAACACATTTTCAATGAGCAGCATAATTGCAGTACCTTTTTTGACCATTTCCTGCACAGTGTCCCTTTAAAGAGAAGGTTACTAACCTAGAAGTGGTCAGATTTGAGCTTTGAGCCTCACATCAGTAAGATAACAACATCTGTTTTTTTCCATCTTAGAAATGTCAACAAAGTGCGTGGCTTGACCCCCCGACAAGACGCTGAAAAACGTATTCATGCTTTTGTCACCAGAAGGCTAGATAACTGTAATACTCTCTTCTCTGGCCTGCCAAAAAAGTTAATTGACAAATTACAATTTTACAAATTTACAATTTCTGCAGCTAGAATCTTAACAAGGACCAGAATGAGAGAGCATATCACTCCTGTCTTGGCAGACCTGCACTGGTTACCTGTCTCATACAGAATCGGCTTTAAGATCCTGCTGACAGTATTTAAAGCATTAAATGGACTTGCCCCGAGTTATATCTGTGACATGCTCTCTTTTTATGCCACCCCCCCCCCCTCCCCGCGCAAAAAGAAGATTGGTGACGCTGCGTTCGTGTGTTATGCGCCCAAGAGATGAATGCCCTCCCGATCGAGATCCGATCAGCCAGCTCCATCGACTCCTTCAAGAAGCAGCTGAAGCCTTTTCACCCTTGTCTACTCCTAGCTGCCCAGACGTCACAGCGTCCCAGTTGCTGCAGCGTCCTTACTCTGTTCACAACCTGCCCTGGCAGGGGGCTCCCCTAGGTGGCCGCTGCTCTCTGCCTGAGGTTTCTTCCTGACTAAATGTTATTTTTCTCAGACCTCATTGAGTTTTGTCCCCCTATAAACTATGAATCAAGTGAGAAATTGAGTTTTTCCTCACCCCTTTTGCCACCAGGGGCCACATCTGAGCGCCCAAGTTCATTGTGAATATCTATCACTTATGCTGGACCCAGCCAATGTGGACCTTTTGCCTCCAAGAATCCTGGGCTCAACATATGCGGGCTCAACCTATGCGGACCTTGTGACTCTACAATCTCTATCTGTGTCTTCTTCTTTTGTCTTCTTGCTATTCTCTGTTGTTTCGGTCTCTCCTCTCTACTTCCCCTTTTAAATTCATCTTTAACATTGATGGTTTTTTTCCCATTTGTTAAGCACTTTCAGTTGCATGCCTTGTATGATAGAGTGCTATACAAATACAATTATTATTATCGTTATTATTTATTAATATTATTATTATTATTATCGTTATTATTATTATTATTATTATTATTATTAACCCTATTCAGACCGAGGGGGGGCTAATAGTGCCCGCACCAACTTTGATGTTGTATAACTCTTGAATGGCTAAAGCTATGACTACAAAACTTTGTGACTTTTCCTAAAATGAAGTTGGCTACAATGTGATACCAAAAGATTAGGTCTATCATTTTTGTTGTTGCCATGGCAACGGTTTTCTGACGGGTACACCTGACCAAAAATCACTGATCTTAGTCTCATCATCATCACTTTTCATATTTTTTTTATATTTTCATCAGCATCAGACACCCTTGTGAACATCCTAAGTGGTCTGATGCACATAATAACCAAAAATTGATATGCATTACCCAAGTTCGATGGAAAATACATTAAGGTGACATTTTGGGCAATAAAATTAGGAAATGATGTCATAATGATGTCATAATATCCAATAATGAAACCAAACTAATGTCATTCATAGATCTTTGGCTGAAGATCATCCCCTCCAAGATTGGTGGTCATACGCTATTCGGTTCCTAAGTTATGAGGGGTGGGGGGTGTCAAAAGAGCCCCCCCCCCCGGTCCCAGGAATACCAAAAAAGCCCGGTCTGGATAGGGTTAAGGGGGCGTTGTGAGGTCAAGGGGGCGTTGGCAGGTTTATGATGAGATGAGAGAGAGCAATATCTCCAAAGCACAACACCTGCTCTACTCTCATGCACATGCGCTCTGCACAGTTGAGAACAAGTTAACAGGAAGCCAAGTTGTAGTTTTATTGACACGTCATATAACACCTTTGTCTGCATGAGTAAACTACAAATCCCATTGCAAAGTGTAGAGAACTCTCTGAGTGGTGATATTTGAACAGGAAGCTGAGGCGCAGACAGTGTTGCCACATTGACACACAGATAACGTCCCTTTCCTCTCACTGTAAATCAGTTTCATCTGGCAACCCTGGGTACAGACAACGTCTCTTTCTTCTCTCTCGAAAACGGCAGAGGTACGTAATACGTGCTGCTTAATCTTGTTCTCTTTTGGTTGTCAGAAATGTACAAAGTTCACAGTTCAACATAACTGTTACGAGCACCCTGTTGTGGCAGAACAAGGTATTAACACTGTTCTATTGTCTTTGTGTTCATGCTGTATGAAAGTCTATAGCAGGGGTGTCAAACATACGGCCCGCGGGCCGCATCCGGCCCGCCAGAGGGTTCCATCCGGCCCGGATGTAAAAAAAAAATAAAAATATTATTATTATTTTTTTTTAAATGAAATAACCGAAATGCGCAATTACGCCCCTCGGGGCAAAATCGAGACCTGCATGACATTAACCCAATGGTCCCTCTGTTACACTGTATATACTGTATGTAGTAAAGTGCACATCACACTTCTATTATAAATAATGAATTTGTACTGTAATAGGCATTTGATAAAGCTCATATATTATAGACCTCATATATAGAGATAAAATGTTAATACTTCTTATTCGTATTGTATTGGTATTGGTTGTAATTAAATAATAAATATAATTGGATTTGTATTGGTTCCTATTAAGCTCAAACTGGAAACGGGATGTTAGAATGCATGAAAATGCAGGAAATTACATATAAGAAATACAAAATTTTCTGGGGGAAAACCCCCAGACCCCCTGCCAAAGTGAACTGTCCCATATTTAATTAATTGACGGTTGGCAATGAATGAATGAAGTCAAGGAACTTTTGCATAGGATTATCAGTATTGCATTGCTTTCTACATATTCAACACACTTAAAACGTGATAGTACTGAACACTAATCCTCTGCTTTACGTTTTTTTTTTTTTGCGATGATGTTACTAATGCGGCCCGCTTGAGGTCCACATGGGTTGTATGCGGCCCCCGGACCAAAATGAGTTTGACATCCCTGGTCTATAGTATTTACTGTTAAAAGCGACAAGGTATGTGTGTATTAACGCTGTTCTATTGTCTTTGTCTTTGCCTGTTGTGTGAACAGAATAGCAGTGAGCAAAGTTTCAAGACTCATGCAATAGCATACCCAGTGTCATAATAGTGCATAACAATGGCATAGGCCTATCCAATGTCATGATAGTGCATAACAATGGCATAGGCCTATCCAATGTCATAATAGTATATAACAATGGCATAGGCCTATCCAATGACATGATAGTGCTGCATAACAATGGCATAGGCCTATCCAATGACATGATAGCGCCTGAGCAAGGCATGTGACACCTCAGTTATTTTTCTTGCGTTCCTGTTATAACAAAAAGTTGAAATTTGAAGTTTAAATATGAATATGTTCAAACGTCTCTAGCGGCGCATATAGGCTTTCGGGTAAACCCCCCCCCCCCACACATCCTGTTTCAGCACTGAAAAGTCACGTGACTTACAAGCAGTCGTATCTGAGTTTTTTCTGTGGCAGGTAGATTTTAAAATCTGTAAACTAGACTCTAGACTCTGTACACACAATGTCGTATCCAGTGTCATAAGAGTGACCTGAGCAAGGTAAATGACATTCAAATATTGTTGAAGTGTTTTAATGCACAGGGGGAAAGTTGATATGATATGCCTACATAGCCTGGGAACTCCCATACTGCCTTTAGTTCTACACAATCGTTTCGATCTGAAAGACAGTATGGCCATGGCCGTAGCCAGCCATGTGAAGTAGGCGAGGTCCATGATGCGCGCGCGCGAAGCGCGCACCGAAATTTTATTATTAATATAAAATATAAATTAAAAATGAATTCATAAAATAAATAAATATAGGCTACATATAGGGCCCTCCTCTATGAATGTATAGGCCTAATGTGAAATAGTAAATATGTAGACATGTATAATAATAAATATGTTGTAGTTTTCTGCCAACTCAGCCTTTGAATGGCTATGCTTTGGTATCATGCCTCTTTTATTATAAACAGCATCCTCCCAGTCAGTAAAGCCCTTTGTAAGGAAACTAAAGCTTGACCCTGAAGTTGCACAATAAGCTACATCCTCAGATGGCAAGTTGCTCAGCCATTCATATTTTTCTCCCAATGAAATTACACTTCAGCTGTTTTCCTCCAAAGATACAGGGATAGCTCTGTAGTGCAAACCACCTATTTTGGAGTAAACTTTTTTCTTCCTAGAGTCGCATCAAACGTTTTGTTTTTATTTACTTGTTATAGTTCTTCACAAGCGCAGAGGACAAAAGTCTTTCAACGAGAAAGAAAAGTAGCCTATCCTCCGCGCTCCTGCCATCTGGTGCGTCACGGCTATACAGACACAATATTGACCGGAGCCTCTTCAGGTGTGGATATTTTACTGCGATTGACTGACGAAGACGTGGCAACGTCGATAGTCTTGGTACTTGCCCAAATTAACAGTAAAATATCCACACCTGAAGATGTTCCGGTGACCTCCTCTGTCAGTGTTTATCACATATGCTTTCCAATTTACAATCAATTACCTTTCACGGATATCCTGCTTTTACCTTTATGCAGCAGCTGATGCAGCAGCCGGCCTTCTTAAAATAATGACTCAAATGGCTTTTTAAGACACCATAGCCTACTTGTTACGCATGAGCTTTATGTAGGCTATACAACGGTTGGCTTTCTGTCAGCGGAGATCTCATCAAGCGCGGGCTTTCTGAAAGCGGAGATCTCACCAAGCGCGTGCTTAATGGGCGCGTTCGTGACGGCACATTACTGCGCAGGCTGCACACGCACACTTTGCCATTTCAATGCATTTTTCCAACCAGAAAGCATGGTAATTTTGCTTTGCGCAATGCTCTGTCACGAACGCGACCAAACACTTGCGATGTTGGCTGAGTTGCGTTCTCTCCCACGAGTCGCACCACTTGCGATATTAATCAATCTGGTTTACTCTCAAAAACAGAACACAAAGGCAAAACTAGAACACATAGCTCATGGATGTTAACCACAGTTTGCAAAGGACGCTTCACAAAGGTTTATAGATGTTTTTGTGTGTTTCAGTTGGTCATATTTGCCGTTAAAATAATAATAATAATAAAAAAAACCTCTCACGATAGGCGAGGTCCGGACCTCGGTAGCCTCAAATGTAACTACGGCCATGAGTATGGCGAGGATGACTCATAACGTACAAGATCATGGGATCTGTGTCATAATGGCCAAGCATTCCGACCTTAACAGTTTCTCTGCCCAATCAGAGAGCAGGGCAGTGTGTCATAATAGCCAAGTATTCCGGCCCCATATGGAATTTGCAATAGGCAACTCCTCAGACCTAATCTCACTTGTGATTAGGTCTGGTGTTAACCAGGCAAATGTCTACACATACAGTATATTGCATTGCACAGTAGTTGATATATCTACACATACAGTATATTGCATTGCACAGTAGTTGATATGTCTACACATACAGTATATTGCATTGCACAGTAGTTGATATGTCATACAGTATATTGCATTGCACAGTAGTTGATATGTCTACACATACAGTATATTGAATTGCACCATAGAGAACTAAACAATCTGATGTGAGTGGTGGATCTGCATTGTTACAAACAGAAGCTACTGCTGGTCAGTTTTGCAACATTTCAAAATAAAACCACATCCTGTTTCAGGAAGTGGAGGCAGAGACGACGGACAGACGACAGACGACAGATGACAGACGACAGCTCTTTTCTCTCCCTCGAAACAACACAGCAAGGTAGGTGACACTTGTTATTTTGCATGTTTAGGCTGTGAAATAAGCATAATAATAATTGTAATAACTGATACGATAACGTGACGCTTAATGTTGTTCTGTTTTCTATGGTTTTAGGCTACAAGAAAGTTTAAATATTTATCAATTTTAATATTTATCAACTTAAAATAACTGTTACAACACATTTATAGAAGAGCCCTTACTGTAAAGCAGCAGTGTCAGGTATGTGGCGGCGATGGTATGTGGAGGTGGCTGCAGAAGGTTGCAGGTTCCAGCCCCGCTTTGCCTGACCCCATGGATGTGTCCTTGAGCAAGATACTTAACCCTTGTAAGGTGTTTGGGTCATTTCGACCCGTTTTCAGTTTTTTAGCCAGAGAAAAATAGTATTATTGTTTCATACTGAGATTCATTGGCTGTGACTCATTGCATCGCCCATCAGTGAGGAACATCAACCTGAATAAAAATAGTGACCCCACCACCCCCTCTCTTGCTACACCCCCCCCCCCCCCCCCCCCCTACACATTTCTATTACACAGGAGGTGTTTCCGGGTCATTTTGACCTGTATCACGTTGGGGGCTTATACATCAATATTTCCAAAACTCTCTGATACAACAGTGACCACATGTTGAGTAGACAAGGCAGAAGGTGAATTATGTGGAAAAGGGAGTGTACATATGGTTCGATCCTTCAGTTGTGCACCAATGTTACAACCTTGTGAAATAAGAGCACTGGTGGCTCAATCAGAGAGCTTGGATTGAGTTTACTCTCCTTATCTTCCTCTCCCTGTTTCTCCCACTCTAAAAAACATAAACAATATACACAGACATTCACAAGCATAATGAATATGAGCTCTGATTTTTACCTTTTTAAATCAATTTTCTATCTGTCCGGGTCAAAATGAAATGACAGAGAAAGCGTTCCATTTCTATTTCAGATTTGAGATTTTGTTTAAAAAAAGGTTTTCAATTTTAAATGAGAGCTCTCTCAATGAAGGACTACCCACAAGTCATGACATTACATTTCCCCCCACAAAATCTAACTTACATGACCTACATAGGCAACTGTTACAACACATTTATAGAAGAGGCCTTGCTGTAACACAGCAGTGTCAGGTATGTGGCGGCGATGGTATGTGGAGGGGGCTGCAGAAGGTTGCATAGGTCATCTTTATTGGTAATTATGGCCTTACAGTATTGAGGAAAATGTGTGAAAGTCTGCCATTCTGAAAAACAGAGAACATTTTGAATTTTGGAGCACATTTGAGATGGCAACCAGCTGGTGAATATTTTTCAATAGGCCTTCTGGTCTGTAATCCACTGTGAAAACCCTGACAGGCCTAATTTTTGCAGCCATAGACGCACTGTATGTGCATTTCAATCATTATTTTTAGCACTTTCCTTTGGATATTGCAAGGTGGTCAACTTTATTTTCATTTATTTTAGTTTAGTCAACCTTTGTAAACATGTTTGTAAGGAAATAGGACAGAATAGTGCTGAAAGTAGTTCATCGCTCATGAATATCACCTTATAGTACAATGTAATAATGCATGAAAATAAGTCATTTTGGAAAATGGCTGCCATATTGAATTCTGAGCAAAAATTGACGTGGTCCCATGTTTTAATTTCTTCCAATAGGGCTTCTGGTCAGTAATCCACAGAGAAAAGTGCGGTAGGACAAAAGGCCTAATTTTCCCAGCTGATGACCTGTCTACCAAGGTTGCACGATCCGAACGTGGAGCATTGTCGACTTTCGTTTCGCTACCCGTAAGGACCCTGAAAGTTTATCTATGATTAATTCCATCTTTATTGTGAATTGTAGACTATTTGTGAAGAAGACGCTGATAAAACACACTTCATGTCTGATCAATAGGCCTCTGCCATCTTTGACAAACAGCCACGTCAGTGTCTCGTTAATCTATAGGCTAACTTCTAAACTAGACTACCACCTTCACCATTATATAATATTAAGAGTATTTCCCACATTTATAAAATTATGTGGTGTATAAACCACAACAAATGGCGCGTAGCCTCGGCTACCTTAATAAAACAAATCTTACAGACTGGCTTAAAAGCCTAATATTTGTGAAACAATACGACACTAACAGATCAGCTTTTAGCTAAATGAAGGGTGAGATTGCTCCACAAATCCGGATCGTGCAGCCTTGCGTGGTGCGCATGTGCAGTGCAGATAGGATAGTGCAGCAAAATGATGGTGTACTTACAGTGCAGATGAAATGCAGTATGCTCTACATGGGTTTCCCATTTGTAAACTATTCCTGGCACCGCACTCTTCACCATCTGATTGTTGGAAACTGCTGTCACTCAAAAAATGTGCTCACATGGTTGGCTGCTTAGCATCTTGTCACATTGCCTGTGTCTGTAAATGGGAAACCCATGAATGATGCTTCTGTAAACAGGTTCTGTCGACCAACGGGAGACAATGACGAGTCGAGTGTCAAGGAGGTTTACAATTTGTTTTCAATCCAGGCTCATGAGAGAAGGAAAGGGGAGTCAGAGGTTTCCACCCACCACCCACCACCTCAGCCCTGTGGTGTAATCCATGTGTGAACATATGCCAAGACGCTAGAGGGAGCGGTCTTGCTTCAGAACACCCCTGTCCCATAATGATTCTCAAGTGTCTGATGGTCAGTTCAACAAGTATTACAATAAAGAGAAGTCACGTCTAACCCGGTCTCATCATTCTGATATTATATAAAGAACCCTAACTCGACAAACCCCTTAAGACACGGCATTATAAACTAGAAATGCACTCAGAGAATGCAAACCTCCGCCAAGGAAGTTCAGTTCCTTTCATACACATTTGGCATGATGTGGTTAAGGAAGAAAAATCTACACTCACAAACTGCATTTCATTATTTAGGCTATTTATATTACCACCATGTCCAAAAGCAAACGCGTTTTGGCTATCAAGCCTTCGTCAGTGCGTGGTACGTGGCATGATGTTGTAAGAGGTTTAATTTAGACCACAGGTTCTATTGGACACTTAGTGACACGATTCAGGAAAGACAGACAAAAGGAATAAAGGTTATGGTAGTTTATTCTTCACAATTCATGATTTAAAATACAATATAGAAAATAGAAATAAAATACAAAAAGTTTCATTCAACCAGCAGCGGTATAAAGTGTTGTATGTGTCTTTGCATAAATAATCACAATCTGGAGTCAACAAGACGACCGTACAAAAGTTAAGTTAAGTTAAGTTTCACCAGTCACACCACTGCAATCTATAAATCACAACAATTTAAAGTAATTTCATCTCATCAGTGCAAGAAAGGCAACCACGGCAAACCATAATAATTGACACTCATTAATGCCCGAAAACATCACGTTCCACGCTGACACTCATTAACGCCCGAAAACATCACGTTGCACGCTGGGCCACATTACAGTATTCACTACACCCATTGTACAGTCCTCCTATGTAGCCTACTTGTCACGAAACACAGACTCAAGGCACAGGAGGTCAGTTTTCAGATTTTACTTGAAGGTTTGCAGGAATTCATACAGTGAAACAGAAACTGGACTCATCAACGCTCAGAGGATACACTTGGCAAAAATGGAGATTAACGTAGGAGTAAGGCATTCGGTCCAAATGAAAATAAAGCAGAGTCCAACAATTCAATAAGATCAAAAGTCCAAAATGAAACTTAACTTCAGGGATTCTTCTTGGGAGATTCAAACGGCAAGGAGCTTGGAGTCCGT
Source organism: Engraulis encrasicolus (assembly GCF_034702125.1). Classification (NCBI taxonomy): domain Eukaryota; kingdom Metazoa; phylum Chordata; class Actinopteri; order Clupeiformes; family Engraulidae; genus Engraulis; species Engraulis encrasicolus. The sequence continues at coordinate 51,989,880 of NC_085872.1, forward strand.
GTAGCTCAAGACGAAGCCAGACAAAGAATGAACAAAGACAGGGGTTTACATAGGGCTGGCAATTAAGAAAACAAAGGGCAGGTGAGAGGTTTGGTAATGGGGTAACGAGGGTAACAGGTGGCCAATTAGTAATCAGGGGAGAGTGAGCGTGAAGCTGTGGTTTCAGGTGATTGGAGAGAGGGCGTGATTGGTGGAGAGCCTGGTGTGGCTGTGACATTACCCCCCCCTCCAGGAGGCACTCCCGAGGACGAGGGACCTCGGCGGCGCGGTCGACCCCTACCACGGGGGGCTGGTCGGCTGGGGTGGGTCATATGAAAGTCGACGAGCATGGTGGGGTCCAAGATATCAACTCGGGGAACCCACGACTGATCTTCAGGGCCATAACCTTCCCAGTCGACCAAATACTCCAGACGACCTCTGCGGCGCCGAGAGTCAAGGATGGTCTTGACCGCATAGACGGGACCCTCGTCCAGAAGGAGTGGCAGTGGAGGATCCGCAATCACACCAGGCTCTGTGGGAGAAGAGGAGACAGGTGAATGAAAGGGTTTGAGAAGCGAGACATGAAAAGTTGGATGAATCTTGTAACTAGGAGGCAACTGCAACTTGAAGGTGACTGGATTTATCTTCTGTGTGACAGTGAAGGGGCCAATATATCTGGGACTTAGCTTTTTACAGGGGAGACGCATTCTGATGTCTCTGGTCGACAGCCACACCTTCTGTCCGACCGCATACTCGAATGGAGGGGACCTGCGGATGTCAGCGTGGTGCTTCTGACGGCGGACTGCCCTCTGCAGGTGGTGGTGAGCCTTGTTCCAGACTCTCTGGCTTTCCCGGTGCCATGCGTCAACTGCTGGGACGTTAGATGATTCATCAGACCAAGGGAAGAGAGGTGGTTGGTAACCGAGCATGCACTGGAAAGGGGTAAGGCCAGTGGAGGGTTGGTGCAGGGAGTTTTGTGCATACTCGGCCCAGGGGAGGAACTGGGCCCAGCTGTTCTGGCGGTCATGGCAGAATGTGCGTAGGAATCGTCCGATTTCCTGGATCTTCCGCTCAGTTTGGCCGTTGGTTTGAGGGTGATAGCCCGAGGAGAGGCTAACAGTTACTCCCAACTTTTGCAGGAAGGCCCGCCAGAATCGAGAGATGAACTGGGGCCCCCGGTCCGACACAATGTCCTCTGGAAGGCCGAAGTTCCGAAAGACGTGTGTGAACAATGCGTCAGCTGTGTCTGCTGCTGTTGGAAGGCTCTTCATTGGAATCAGTTTGCAGGCCTTTGAGAACCTGTCTACGATGACAAGAACACAGGTGCTGCCATTGGAAGGAGGGAGATCCGTGATGAAATCTACACCTAGGTGTGACCAGGGCCTTTGTGGAATGGGTAATGGGACAAGTTTGCCTGCCGGCAAGTGGCGTGGACTCTTGGATATTGCACATGCTGAACAGGGGGTGACGAATTGACGGACATCCTTTGCCATTCCAGGCCACCAATAGCGGTTCTGGAGAACAGTGAGAGTGGCATTGGCACCAGGGTGTCCGGTCCCAAGAGATGAGTGGGCAGCAGTGAGGAGTGGACTGCGTAGACTTTTGGGAACATAGACATGGGAAGCTGGAGCATTAGCCGGAGCAGGGTCAGTCTGGGTGGCAGCTCGAATCTGGGCATCAATTGCCCACAGTATGGGGCTCACAATGATCTCTGGGGGCAGTATTGGCTCAGGGGGGTCAGTGTCTTCTTCAGAGTTGTGAAGACGGGAGAGGGCATCTGCTCGCACATTTTTGGAACCAGCACGGTAGGTAATTGTGAATTGGAAGCGTGTGAAGAACAGGGCCCACCTTGCTTGTCTGGGATTCAATCTTTTGGCCTGACGGAGGTATTCCAGGTTTTTGTGGTCAGTGAGGACAGTGAATGGGTGCTTGGCCCCCTCCAGCCAGTGACGCCACTCCTCCAAGGCAAGCTTAATGGCGAGCAGTTCTCTATCACCGACGTCATAGTTGCGCTCTGCAGCTGTGAGCTTCTTGGAGAAGTAGGCGCAAGGGTGGAGGCGATGAGATTCTTTTTGGACCTGGGACAGAATGGCTCCAACTCCAGATGTAGATGCGTCAACTTCCACCACAAATGCTCTCTCAGGGTCTGGATGGCAGAGGATGGGTGCTGTGGTGAATGCTCTCTTGAGTTGGTCGAATGCCAGTGTGGCTTCTGAGTTCCAGGCCAGGGATTTGGGTTTGTTACGGAGGAGGGAGGTCAATGGGGAAGTTAGCATACTGTAGTTGTGGATAAAGCGTCGATAGAAGTTTGCAAAGCCCAGGAAACGCTGGAGCTCTTTGATGGTCTGCGGACGAGGCCAGGACTGCACTGTTTCCACTTTCCCATCATCCATACTCACTCCTTCTGGGCTGACGTCATATCCCAGGAACTGGACTGTGGTCTGGTGGAATGCACACTTCTCCGCTTTGAGGTACAAGCTGTACTGCCTCAACTTAGACATAACCTGGGTAACATGCTGCACATGAGTCTGGTAGTCAGACGAGTATATTAAAATATCATCGATGTAAATGATTACAAATTTGTTGAGGTACTCACGAAATATCTCGTTCATGAAGCCTTGGAAGACGGATGGGGCATTGGAAAGACCGTAGGGCATCACCAGATATTCGTAGTGGCCTGTGGGTGTGATGAATGCGGTCTTCCATTCATCTCCCTTGCGAATTCGCACCAAGTTGTAAGCGCTACGGAGGTCCAGCTTGGAGTAGACAGTTGCTCCTCGTAGCTGTTCAAGAGCAGCTGGAACAAGCGGCAGGGGGTAGCGAAACTTGGTGGTGATTTTGTTCATTGCCCTGTAGTCGATGCAGGGCCTCAGGCCGCCATCTTTCTTAGACACACAAAGAAGAATGGAGAGGCGGCTGGGGATGTTGAGGGTCGAATGTAGCCCTGTTCCAAGGCCTGGGCCACATATTCCTCCATGGCATGTTGTTCGGGGATGGACAATGGGTAGATCTTTCCATGTGGTATTGGATGTCCTGGCAGGAGATCAATGGCACAGTCCCATGGTCGATGTGGAGGTAGACTGGTTGCACGTTGGGGACAAAAGACATCTGCGAAAGAGGAGTACTCTGGAGGAATGTGAATGGGCTGGTTCTGGTGAGGACTCTCAAGGGTTGTAGCTTGGACTGACAGGGGGGCAGTGAGGGCCCGTTGGATTGGGAGTTGGGGAAAACATGACCCATGGCAGGATTCACCCCAACGGAGGATTTCACCCGTGGTCCAGGAGATGGCAGGTGAGTGCTTCTTTAGCCAGGGAAGGCCTAGTATTATGTCAACTGTGGCATTGTCTAACACTAGGAAACTAATGGGCTCTACGTGAAGGCTTCCTACACTTAGCTCTAGAACATTAGTTTGGAATTGTACCTGTTTGCGGGCGAGAGGCTTCCCCACTATTGAGTGGACGGTGAAGGTTGTGGAGCAGCGGGTCTTCGGGAGTTGGAGTTGATGGCAAAGGGATCCAGATATGAAGTTCCCAGCGGAGCCTGAGTCAAGGAGTGCAGAAACCAAGTGTTTGGAAGAGGCAACAGTGAGGTAAACAGGGATAAGGAGAGGCTTAAGATGCACTTCAGGAGCATAGACTGAACTCACCGTTGGACGTGGTGGACGAACTGGACATTTGGCGATGAGGTGTGCATCTGACCCACAGTACAGACAGAGACCTTGTGTCATCCGACGGCTGCGCTCAGTGGGACTGAGCTTTGTGGTGTCCACCTGCATGGGTTCAGGATCACTCTTCGGCGTGCGGTTGGAGGTTGGTACTAGCACATTGGCATCTTGCATGCAAGCCTCACGGCGATGGGCGACTCTGATAGCAAGCTGGATGAATCGTTCTAATCCAATGGAGTCATCATAGGAAGACAGGTGCAGGCGGAGAGATGGTTCGAGCCCTTGGCGGAAGGTGGTGATCAAGGCTGCTTCGTTCCAGCCACTAGATGCAGCTAGTATTCGGAAACGCAGGGCATACTGTGTGATAGCGCTTCTACCTTGTTTCAGGTTGTAGAGTTTGGTCTGGATGGTAGAATCTCTCTCTGGAATCCCGAACACCTCCTTGAAGTGAGCGACAAAGTTTTCAAGAGATGTGGTGGCATTTCCAGGGTTGTTCCACACGCTTTCTGCCCACTGGAGAGCACGGCCGGTCAGCATTGAGATGATGTAGGCGATGCGTGCACGGTCATTTGGGAAACGACGAGGGTGCATCTCAATTGCCAAGGAGCACTGTAGCAAAAACCCTTTGCAGCCTTCAGGGTCCCCAGAATAGGGTGTAGGGTTCATCACATGCGAGTGGGCAATCACTGGAGCCAATGGAGTCACCTGCTGGGCCTGTGGCATCTGCTGGACCTGCGGTGGCTGTGGGGCCTGCTGGATCGGCTGAGGTTGGAGGATTTGCTGTTGCAGCGGCGGAGTAGCAGCTGCTGTGAGTGGTTGGCCGAACTCGTCCATCAGGTCTTGAAAGTGGTCTTGGGTTGGATTGATTGTAGGCTGATCCATTGCCTGGTCTGGCTTTCTGTCACGAAACACAGACTCAAGGCACAGGAGGTCAGTTTTCAGATTTTACTTGAAGGTTTGCAGGAATTCATACAGTGAAACAGAAACTGGACTCATCAACGCTCAGAGGATACACTTGGCAAAAATGGAGATTAACGTAGGAGTAAGGCATTCGGTCCAAATGAAAATAAAGCAGAGTCCAACAATTCAATAAGATCAAAAGTCCAAAATGAAACTTAACTTCAGGGATTCTTCTTGGGAGATTCAAACGGCAAGGAGCTTGGAGTCCGTGTAGCTCAAGACGAAGCCAGACAAAGAATGAACAAAGACAGGGGTTTACATAGGGCTGGCAATTAAGAAAACAAAGGGCAGGTGAGAGGTTTGGTAATGGGGTAACGAGGGTAACAGGTGGCCAATTAGTAATCAGGGGAGAGTGAGCGTGAAGCTGTGGTTTCAGGTGATTGGAGAGAGGGCGTGATTGGTGGAGAGCCTGGTGTGGCTGTGACACTACTCAGCGGAGGTACCCAAATGTCACTACACAGTACCGCTGGGTCACACAAGCACACACACACAATCTCTCACACACACACACACACATGCACACAGTTCAACAGCGGGGGAGAAATAATCAATCCCCCGAAAATGCAACAAACCAAATTCCCGTGCTGCTGCTGGCCTCTCAGCCACTGCTGCCGGACGTGGGCTCTTTAATTACTTATTGCAGCTATAACACGCGTGTGGGGTTTTTCTCCATTAATGTCAGACAACCACTCTTGGTCTGGTGAGTTTACTGCAGATATTTTATTCATATACATGTACATACAAGAATATACATAAGAATCATATAAGTATAAAATTCTTACGACATAACTTCCCCCCTTTGAGTCTAAAAAGACTCACAGAGGCTTACAATTTTTTATCTTATATGCCTTCAATCTTCAAATTTCAATTCTTAAATCGTGGCGAAAACCTTCATCTTCATCTTGCAAAAAACCCAATTCTGCCAATTTAAGGGAAAAACAAGACGTGAAGGGAAAATTCCACGATGACTTCATATTAATATGACAGTCCTGCATGTTCAGTTAAGAATTGATTTAACATGAAATATGTAACCATTGTGCCTTAGAATTTTAACTGAGTACTGTAGGCCATCTGCAACCTCTGTAGTTTTTGATATCTTTAAACTTGGCATATCTAATACAAGCACACACAGAAATATCCATCTCTCTCTGCTGACACACCACAGTCATTCTTCACTCTTTCACTCCTTGCATGTGACCCACTCTTATACATACAAGCTTCTTATCTCAGACCATTATCTAACATGTTAACCTATTAGACAATAAGTACTTCCAATTTTGAGCATTGTATCCTGAATTTGTGCTGCCTAATGCGTCTCTATGCTACCCATGAAACTATAGTATTTTGCTTTTCCACTCCAAAGTGTTCTCACCTTAAATCCACCAAATGCTGCACCAATACCAATGTTAATAGCCTATTTGATCTTTTCTCCCTGCCAAGAAATGTTGACTCTGTCAATTACCTTTGGCTACACTGATGCATTGATCATAGCCTTGAAGTTGGCCCATTCTCTCTTCCCTCAGCAGACAAACACTTCCACCCTTTGTTCATCGCAGACCATTATCATAATCCAATTTAGGCTAAGACCTTCCTGTCTTCTTCATTCACTCCATGTTAAACTGCTTGTTAACTTTGAGCTGTTTCAGTCCCTCCTTTGCTTTGAAATGTTTAACAGCCAACTTTAAAAGTCTAAGAACCAGGGTAACTAGGATATCAATCCATCATCGCCCCCTGGTCATCAATGCAATGCATTGCAAATATATGTTAACCATTCTCAACTTAGTGTTTCAGTTGCCAGCACATTAACATCCATTGCTTTCCTTAATTCTTCAAGATCAGACATGTTAAATTTTTCTTCCAGCCTTGTCTGCGCTTCTCCTTGACACACGCCATTTACATCTTAAAGACATTCAACCCCCCTCTATGTTGGGGCAGACACAGATCTCTCTCACCCAAACCAAGCCCACTAACTCTCTGTTCAGCGACTTCTCTTAAACACTTATTTTCTTGTCCACATGTTTCTCCTTTTTTAATTTTATTTTATTTTTCTCTTTTCCCCCAAAAAAATATTCCATTCCATTCTTCTCTTCTCAAATGAAAATTAAAAGCTAGTTCCGGATTCCAGCCCTAAATAGTAATTTTAGCTTCCATCTCTCTCCCCATTGCCATGGTAATTAAGTTTCTCTCTAGTGGCCAAACAAAGTAACACACATCCACAGAAATTTACCTTCCCCAATTCAAATTGCTGCATAGCCATTCTGACTTCCACACTTCCTGCTAGCCTACATGATTTCACATTCAACACAGTCAAAGCTTATTGAACAGATGTCATATAGGCCTACAGCCGCAACCACCAACCAAGTTACTCGCCATGTTGCCACTCTGTTAGCTCCCACTCTTAAGTTACCTTGTGCTCCACTTCATTCCTTCTTCCATTCTTATTCTATGTTTCAAAGTAGGCTATCTTTCTATCTTACCATGTATATTATACACTGAAATAATTTCAGCCAACACAGTCTATATGGCCTATCAGCCCTTTGCTTGTCATCCTTACCTGCATTTCCTTCTACACTAGATATCTCCATCCAAAAGAAATAATTCTTTCCATCTGTTTTCACACCTTTCAAAACCTTTTAATTCTCTGTACTTTCTTCTCAACCTTCAATTCAATCATTACCTACAAGCCAATCAATGTTCTCTCTCTTTTTCTCTTTTCTTTTTTTTTCTTTCTCTTTTTCTTTTTAGTTTCAATACAAATTACACACATACTTCAGACATTCTTTTTGTGGATCCACACACACACACACACACACACACACACACACACACACACACACACACACACACACACACACACACACACACACACACACACACAACACACACACACACACACACACACACAATAACACTTCACACACATTGGCATACTCTCTCTATATATTTCTCTCTATCTCTCCTCTATGCCCAAATTCACATACAGCAAAAATTATTAACTTCCACTATTAAAATTACACCAGAGGTTGATCCATAATTAAAATTATTTTTCATCTTCCGACGGGGAAAAAGCTAAACATCTTCACCTAGTATTTAAATTTGTCCATACAATTCTTTCTTCTTCTCCCCGAGTAATACCACACACACACACAGTAGGCCTACACTTTCACACAGAGATCTCTTGTAATGAACTGTGCCTGTCTTACATCCAAAATTCAAACCTCGTTCATAAATCATAGCTTCTGGTCATAAAATACATGATCTAGCCACCTTGTCATTCGCCACACACCCTTCGATAACATCCATACATAAGATCATCCAATCATCACTGTCAGCGCTCCATTCGGCCCGATTCTTACAAAAATAAGCCTGCCAACTATAAGACTTTGGGATCGACCACCTATCACATAAATGCCATCCCGAATTTAAACACTGCTTTTAAGGCCACATATTTCAGTGTGCAGTGTACTACCTTAGTATACTCAACTCACCCTCACCCAAAATACATTATTGAGCATCTATTTTTGCTGATCGTCCAAATCATCTCCAAAAATGTGCCTGCCCAGCCTAAGACCTTGAAATCGACCACCTACCACCTACGCCGTTCATATTTTACACTGCTTCTAATAGGCCACATAGTGTGCAGTGCCCGCCATTTGTATAACTCAAACACACCCTCATTCTCGGTAATATGCTGGGACATCCATTTTTGGCTTCATTATCTTCCCCAACCTTATAATTTCAAACAACTGTACATTTCAACTTAACTTCCCACTTCCTTAGCTAACATAATACAATTATTTGAAATAATTAACGTTATTGGAATCTACTCACCCGGCCCAGAGTGCAGTCCAACTTTTGCCGTCGGCAGGTCTTTGATGGATTTCTTCCAGTTGGTTCCTTCCACTTGGCCAAGTTTTTTGAGATGTTGTCCACCTGGAATATTCCATCTTTCCCCTGTCTGCGACTCCATCATCATCGCACTTCTGACATCATTAAATGTGGGGTTTTTCTCCATTAATGTCAGACAGGCACTCTTGATCTGGTGAGTTTTCTGCAGATATTTTATTCGGCTACTGATCCTAGGTTGGATCAGGAGGCCTTGTTGAGGTTTCCATCATTCCTCCTTGTCTCCCTCCACCAGGCCTAGTTCTTCCGGTCGGATTCTTGCCTATATAGCCAAAGTACCCACCCCCGTGGCCCAGCCAGGCCAAATTAGCTTGACCACACCTCAGCTCACAGACAGCCTTAACACAGCTGGAACTCTATAGATACAGACATATACATATAGTCATATACACATATCTCAATATTCCTGCATAGACATGTACATAAGAATCTACATAAGAATCATATAAGAATAAAAATATTACGACACGCGCAATACCCAAATGCAACTTACCCACAGTTCCCAAAGCGACCGGCCGCACGCAATGGACACAGCTACAGCCCACGTCCCGGCACGACAGCTTGTGGCAGACAGCTCAGCAGCCCTGCTCTGACCCTGCTCTCTTGAACAATGAGCAAAGCGCCATTGCTCATCCGCCGCCAACCACCACAGGTGCGCCTGTCAATTACATCAAACGAGTTCAGGTGCACCCATGGCTGCCAGCGCGGCTGAGCCCCACCCCCAGCGCTTAGCTCACCAGCCTACATTGTGGTGCCATACATGTAGATGTAGGTGTGATCAGAAAGTTGTAACCAAATGATCTGTCTCTTTTATAATTACCATGTTAGCTGTGGTCTGTTTATCCCCTGCTCCCTGTTCCTTAAGTCTATTGAAAATCACTGTTCGCTGTTATGAATGTCACCGTTTGTTCGTTATGAAATTAACTTCATATTGCGTTGACATGTTTTCTACTGCTACGGCTTCAGTGTGCTCATGCTATGAACCAAGAAATCACCACGGACTATAGAGGCAGTCGGTTCGTATGCTAATGACCAGGCGGGGCATTCGGAGGGTCACTTTCAGCATCAAAATGAATGGCAGTGGATGAGAAGCCAGCGCACTGGAGGGTAAACTCTGCTTTTTTAGACTTGTAATTGTTGGGAGCACTTTCATTCAAAGTCCACTGCCTGCGTCGTGATTCCAGGGAAACGACCAGCGGTTGTAGAATCCACAGTCCCCCCCACCAAAACTCAGTCTGACAGCTTAGTGTTGGTGGGGGTGGGGGGGGGGGGGGGGGGGGGGGGTTGTGGCTGTGGGTTCTACAACTGCTTGTGGTCGTTCGGACATACAGTAGATATGGTTCACTTGATATGGTTCCACTTCATATTTGTTTCCCTGGATTCACGACGTGCTTGGCTATTGAGAGGATACACTTTTTTTTGTAAAACTCACTTGTTTACCACCGCACATGCTTGACACCATCTAAAGTAAATTTGTTTATCTTGGTCTCTTCAGATCACACAACATGGTTCCAGTGATCCATATCCTTGGTGGAAAACGTCTTGAAATAAGCTTAAACGAGTTCCTTGGTCTTAGGTTGCAATTAAAACATAAACATATGCACAGAACGAGATACGGAAACTAACTAGGCCTAGAGCTCTACTACTGAAATAAGAACGTTCCTAATAATCAGTCAGCCAAAGGAACAATCTGTAAAGAAAAGACGTGCCCAGTCAGAAGATTCTCCGCAGAGTCCGCCTGATTTAAAGTGACAGTGCACATTTTCACTCCATGTAATAGAACATCATAGCCTAAGTATGCATTTTTATTCTTTTAACTTCCTTAGGCCTACTTATTAGGCATACAACGTGCTAATGAATACACGATAAACCCATGATATTATAGGAGAACTAAAATTAAACTTATGTGTCTTTTAAAACGAATTGTTATTCACATCATTAGGCTAATATGAATTCTTAAAAGGCTTCTGATGTGGTGTTTTCTGTACAATGTTCTACACATTTGTAGCTTGATGATGCAGTGATGGTGATCAGAATTACAGCTTTTTTGCCCCAGTGACAGTCCAACAGCATGCTGTTGCCAACTGACAGGAGAGAATAGGCCTATTAAAAAGTAGGCAGCAGGTATGATACTGGTCTAGCTGTTTACCTATTTTTTTAGCAACTTAATACAGTGGAGAAGGAATGAGGGTATCTGGGTAAATGAGTAATACATTGATTTATGTACGATATTAATTATAGGCAATAGCTTCATAGAATACATGTATTTCACTGTTTCTTGAGAAAGCGACTAAAACATGTCTCAGCAATAAACTGCCAATTCTGTTGAAAATAAAATACATTTTCATGAACAAAATGAATCCAGGTAAAGACCCAGGGGTCTGTTACACAAATGTACAGTCGTTTGAAATATTTAAGTGTAATTTTATTACTTTTCATGGCTATAAACCTGCCCACACCCTGTAAAAACAGCTGTCCTAAGGACAGGCATCATCATTTCAATTGACTTAAAATGTAAAAATCACTGATATTATTGAATAATATCACCATGATGTGAAAGTCCATATTGAAGTGGTTCTGCAGATATGCACATAGTGCGTGTAAAACATGTGTAGCAGAGTGGAGATTTTTATTTTTATTACCCAAGGTAATTACTAACTTTTGATATTAAAATGCACGACTACGCCACTAGAGGGAGATGTTTTGCCCTCCAGAAAATTGAATTAATGCACTAGGCACACAGGTTCGTTTAGGACTGAGACAGGAGGCACGAGGGACAGTTGACTTTCTTTTTATTCAGACGGTCATGTTTAAAATGTGTCAACTACTTTAAAATGACACCGTAGAAACACATTTGGACAACAAAAGGTGGCTATACTACAAAGAATCAGCAATGTGTACGGAGCACCATAGGATCCGCTTGATGCCCCATCTACCAAATACGTTCCCCGACCCTTTGTAACTCAGAGTGTAAAATCAACCCACCCAGACAAAACACAACAAAATAAAAATAAAAAGAATGATGATTACACACGAGTATCACTGCAAACCACACTGGTGCCAAACGGGCACTCTATAGCACTGCACGCAAGATTATAAGGGGTCGGCGGAGCTTGGCACAGGTACACTAGCCTAATCACAAGTGCAGTGTAAACAAAATGACAGTAATGTAGTTAACCAGACAAGATATTAAAATCACTAAATCAGCGGTCGTTCCAGAATTCATCCAAATGTGCGTCTCACATAGCCTACCTAACGCAACCATGTAGGCCTAACTCAGGTATTCAGACAAACACGCACTCAGTGCACATTCATTCCAAACAAAACAGCAGCCCGTCTGTAGCAGTTCTCTTGGCGAGGGTGGGGATCCTCACCACCTGCACACAAACGGTTCAGTTACACACATGAATAAATCAATCAATGCACGCTCAGAATCAGAGGGGAAATGATGGGGACATACCGCGAGTGATGAGGCACAGTCTCCAAAGCAGGAGCAGATGAACCAGACGGAAGGGGAGTACGACACCAGCCCAATGCCTAGGTAATGACATTAAATGAGAGGCTGCACATGCCAACTATAATGCCATCAGACAAAGGAAAGATGGCTACATACCGAATAGGCTACGGCCAAGCCAAAGGCCCACAGCCAAGATGGACACAGGGACACCGCTCCACGCAAATGCCACATGTGCGTAAAACACGGATCCACACGAACTTGGACTACAGGACCTACTGGCAAAACCGCCAACCATTAGAATCTGCCTCCTCTTCACAGTGAACTGTGCCTGCTTTTAAAGAGTTGCCAATTTGTGCCAATGTAGTCACATGACGCACGCACCACAGCAGACTGCCGCTGTGGTTTAAAGGCGCAGACCCCATTATGCTACAACAGTATTTACTATTATTATCTTGCTGTTTTTCTCATAAATGAGTAATACATTGATTTATGTACAATATTAATTATAGGCAATAACTTCATAGAATACATGTATTTGCCTGATTTAAAAAAAAAAAAAGCTATTTTGACCGCGAGTGAAGGGCTCCCCCACCTCCCGAAAGCCAATTTAAACACTGGGTGCTACCTCAGTCTCATTACTGCATGTTGGAGATTATTTTTCCAAGTCAAAGTTTGTGTAGACTATTGATAGCTACTACTGTAGCTATTGTCTGTTGTTGGGTCAGCCAGAAGCTTTTAATGAAACGCATGATCATATTGACACTGAGGCATGCTAATGCACTTTGTAAAGGATATCTGTGATGTTGCTTTAAAATCGAATGAAGGATAGCAGTGCATTGTGGAAAGCTGCCTCTTATTGTCGCTAGCTGTCATGGTTAGCTCAAAATAAACAAAGGCCATTTTGCTTCCTGACATTTAACTGGCCGCGAGTTCCCTCACATGGTTTGAATCAACATCCTGTATTTTTCATCATGGGCTTCAGAAATGGAGAGAATAGGTGCGATCGAGATGTTGTCAACGCATGCATGCGCATTTAGACAGCAATGCACCCTGGATGAAAATGCTGCATGACGGTTAGATTTCCTGTCAAACTTCGAAATTTCGTCGATGTTGCGTTGACGAGGTGACATGTCACATGGTGTCAAACTAAGACTACATCGCGGGATGAATGCGGCTGCAGTCAGATCTTGCAACCTCTGCAGTTGCTTATCCCCTTCAACGCTCATCTGCGGACTGCCTCCGAGGTCACGCGCCCATGAACTGGTTGGTCAACAACTCACTCACGTGTGTATATGGGTCTTGTCTCACACCTCTACACAAGTTTGCGCAGGTCCCCACTTCAGCTCCTCCTCACTGCCTGTCCCCCCACTCCTCACACGTGGTGTGTTAGTAGAGCAAACCGGTGCGAGCTCATCGTCTCATTCATATTTGTGGCCGACTGTAAATGCGCTGTATTTAATAACACCCACATCGTGACAACAAGTTCTCGCTCACGTGCTTCGTCAATGTTGGTCGAAAGCAACACACGTCGTATGGGCCTAATCTCAGTCCGAAGCCTTGTGATTGACTGTGTGAGTGGTGGACTCATGTGAGGGCTTGGCTCAAACTAATGAACTCGTCTCTGGTCATCATTTTCATGTTTCATGGTGGGCATCCATGGGATAAAAAAAACTACAAATTGCTGTTCTCAGGTCAGTGTTAGCTGGTGATGCTGAAGAAGACGTGATGGACTCCCAAAAAGGCGAGCAAGAGACCAAGGATGGTGTTGGGGCAGCAGGTGAGAGATGCAATTTGTAGTTCAATAGCCATGGCTTATAATGGGTTTCAATGAGAGAAGAGACTACACACTAGACTTACTGAGGAGGGCATTTTTGTAGTTCAATAGCCACATCTTATAATGGGTTTCAAAGAGAGAAACGACTACAAATGGCTACCTGAATATGCCGTGTTAGTGGGGCAATACCTATGTCTCATAATGGGATTCAATGTGTGAAAAGACATCAAATAGACTGTACTTATTTGCACATGGATATCAAAGCTTGATGAACATGAATAGAATATAGCAAGTGTGTGTTTGTAATGGCGTGTTATTGTAAAGCATTAAACAAGATGTCTCTACACAGTCTCACCCCAAGTAGTCAATATCTGAGTACCTTTGACCAGACTGCAATTTTTGACGTCTTGGGTATTCCTTCCACGTCACATTTTGACTATATCCTCAAAGGCACCCCCTTGTGGCAGCATAACGTCATTGAGGTTAGGTTTAGGAATAGATTTAGGGTTAGGCCACATAGGGGTCATTTCACGTGAAATCAGACACTTTGGGACCCGACCGACCCGGATTTCAATCATACTTGGTGTGCCTTTTCAGTAGCAAGGTAGCACCCCAGAACTGCATTGGTTTGAATCTGACATTAATATTAAGGGAGAAACAGACTAGGAAAGGTTCACATGTGAGGGTAGGACACTATACATTCAGCCTTGAATATATCAGTCAGTGTTAGTCACAAAAAGATGCCTGTGGTGTTGTTTGAAAGCTCTTTTCTGGCTCTACATATTACACAATCACCTTGGAATACAACTACTCTCAGAATATGAATTATGATAAATTGAAAAATAAAAAATTGAATATCTAAAAAACTCATATTTTAAAATGGCCAGTTCCTTGTCCAAACGTAGCCGGCAATGTCATGAGCAGCACCTAAAATGCTGGTGTTCGGTTTGTTATTCATTTCAGAGAGAATTTGACTCACAAATATGGCATCATACAGACCACTTACTAATAATATGGTAATACCATAGTAGCATCACATGACAAAACAAAAACAAAACAAAAATGGTCAGTGGCCATGGTCCCAGGTTTCAGAAACTAAGGCAGATGTCAATTTATACACACCAAATGATGATATGTGAATGTTTGAACATTCCTTCTCTGTGTACCTGTGCCATCTTCCCTTTACCATACTTTAAAGAGATAATCAATGGCTACACTCTCATTTTGTACTCTACCAGTGCATTTGAAGCAGCAGCTGTGTCTTTTGTAGATAATGTATAAGTACGTCCCGTTGCAGTTACAGGTTCCACTACCAGAAGCACATCCTGATGATCCATGACAAGCCTATCTGGTCTGAAGGGAAAAGTGAAGGATGGAGATGGCCCATGAGGATGCAGGAAGTTCAGTTTCACCTCTCCAGTGCTCGGCATACATTCCTCAGCACATGCTAGCCACCAGTTGCCATCATATACAGCTACAACATACCCTTTGATGCTTGAAAATGTAACACATTCCTTTACTGGGCTCACTCTTTCAACTCTGCCTTCTCTGAATGCTGAAAATGGCCTAACTTCCACTGTGTCCATTGACAATGGGCAGAAGCTGTGTAGTTTTTGAGTACCTGGAATAGTTCTTGCAGATTCAAACCCTTTCAACAGGTTCTCAGCTTCATGATGGTACATCTCTGTTGTGGCAAACTGGCAATGGATGTTCTTGACATTATCCTTGACAAATTCAAACAGTTGGTATGGCGTTACAATTTAATTGTCAATAGGACGTTGCAGACTTGCTCGTGCAGCAAGCCATTTAACTGTCCCTCCAACGCCATCACATGGACCTTTGCCATGTGATGTGGCAAAAAAGTGCCACTCTGCAGGTATGTGAAAATCTGCCTCGTGGTGGCACAAATTTGTTGTGTTTTTAGGTTCTTATATTGTACAGCACAGCCATCAGAAAAAATATAGGATCTTCTTTGGACGTTCTGTCATTGATGAAGTGTCACTGAGGAACTGAATTAGGAGCTTCTGAAACAGATGTACAGCAATTGTATCATGAATGTTGCAGTCTGAAATAACAACAAAACAGATTTTTTTTCCCAGTTTCAACTGATCTTGGTAGTAGCATACAAATGGATGGATTGTGGCCTGCACTGGTTGTTCCAGTGAAATGATTGAATTGCATCTTGAATTACAAAACTATAGTTTTAAAAACGTTCCTGGTTCAAGGGAGTCAGTCAAGGATAATGTCAAGAACATCCATTGCCAGTTTGCCACAACAGAGATGTACCATCATGAAGCTGAGAACCTGTTGAAAAGGTTTGAATCTGCAAGAACTATTCCAGGTACTCAAAAACTACACAGCTTCTGCCCATTGTCAATGGACACAGTGGAAGTTAGGCCATTTTCAGCATTCAGAGAAGGCAGAGTTGAAAGAGTGAGCTCAGTAAAGGAATGTGTTACATTTTCAAGCATCAAAGGGTATGTTGTAGCTGTATATGATGGCAACTGGTGGCTAGCATGTGCTGAGGAATGTATGCCGAGCACCGGAGAGGTGAAACTGAACTTCCTGCATCCTCATGGGCCATCTCCATCCTTCACTTTTCCCTTCAGACCAGATTGTCATGGATCATCAGGATGTGCTTCTGGTAGTGGAACCTGTAACTGCAACGGGACGTACTTATACATTATCTACAAAAGACACAGCTGCTGCTTCAAATGCACTGGTAGAGTACAAAATGAGAGTGTAGCCATTGATAATCTCTTTAAAGTATGGTAAAGGGAAGATGGCACAGGTACACAGAGAAGGAATGTTCAAACATTCACATATCATCATTTGGTGTGTATAAATTGACATCTGCCTTAGTTTCTGAAACCTGGGACCATGGCCACTGACCATTTTGTTTTTGTTTTTGTTTTGTCATGTGATGCTACTATGGTATTACCATATTATTAGTAAGTGGTCTGTATGATGCCATATTTGTGAGTCAAATTCTCTCTGAAATGAATAACAAACCGAACACCAGCATTTTAGGTGCTGCTCATGACATTGCCGGCTACATTTGGACAAGGAACTGGCCATTTTAAAATATGAGTTTTTTAGATATTCAATTTTTTATTTTTCAATTTATCATAATTCATATTCTGAGAGTAGTTGTATTCCAAGGTGATTGTGTAATATGTACAGCCAGAAAAGAGCTTTCAAACAACACCACAGGCATCTTTTTGTGACTAACACTGACTGATATATTCAAGGCTGAATGTATAGTGTCCTACCCTCACATGTGAACCTTTCCTAGTCTGTTTCTCCCTTAATATTAATGTCAGATTCAAACCAATGCAGTTCTGGGGTGCTACCTTGCTACTGAAAAGGCACACCAAGTATGATTGAAATCCGGGTCGGTCGGGTCCCAAAGTGTCTGATTTCACGTGAAATGACCCATAGTCAACATGTGAAGTGGAACGAATACCCTAGACGTCAAACATTGCAGTCTGGTCAAAGGTAGTCAGAAATTGACTATGGGGGTGAGACTGCGTTGAGATGTCTCTACACAGATGCTGAGGAGTCCGGTTCTCCACCTAAAACCAGAGGTAATGTAAAAATAATAATAATAATACATTTTATTTTTGAGCGCCTTTCAAAATACCCAAGGACACTTTACAATCAAAACAAATACATAACAGTAGGGGAAGTACAACAAAGCTTCAGTGAATTAACAATAGGAGAGTAATTAAAATACAAAAATAAAATAGAAATAAAAGTACAATAAAAATAAATGTTTTCAAATAAGAAAAAGAAGTGGAATGCATTTGAAAATAAAATAAAATGAGGGGAAAAAATAATAATAATTAAAATAAAGTGGAAGTGCCTGTCAATGAAGTTGAAAAGCAGAAGTGAAAAGGTGTGTCTTCAGCTTAGATTTAAAAGTAGACAGTGCAGAACACTGACGAAGTGACAGTGGGAGAGAATTCCAAAGTTTGGGGCCAACAACACTAAATGCCCTGTCGCCCATGGTGCGCAGGTGTGTGGAGGGAACTGTAAGGAGGAGTGAGTCAGTGGAGCGTAGTGTGCGGGTGGGATTGTATGGGGTGAGGAGACTTGTGATGTAGGAGGGTGCAAGGTTGTGCTGGGCCTTGTATACGAGGAGGAGAATTTTGAAATGGATACGTGAATGGATAGGAAGCCAGTGTAATTGATAGAGGATAGGGGTAATGTCAGTGGCGTAACAACTCGGTCACGGGCCCCGGTGCGAGTATCCAGTACGGGCCCTCGGAGGTTGTGCTAATTTTAGGATATTTTATCTAGCCTAATACATTACGGGTGAAAGGGTGGGCTATATTCTTTGCAATTGCAA
Organism: Engraulis encrasicolus; assembly: GCF_034702125.1. NCBI lineage: Eukaryota > Metazoa > Chordata > Actinopteri > Clupeiformes > Engraulidae > Engraulis > Engraulis encrasicolus. Next base: position 52,007,971 of record NC_085872.1, read on the forward strand.
TAGCATCGTGAATGCTGTAACGATGTGCAAATTTACATCATAGAGTATTTAAGTTATCTGTCCCAAAAAAAAAAAAAAACAACAAAAAACAAGACAAACGCAAAGAAAGGCTTTCGGGAAATGTGTCTAAAGACCGGTTGAGACAGGGGGCGGGAGACAGTAGCAGTGTGTGCTTGCGAGCGCACGGAGCCTGCCCAGCTGACAGGACTTAAAAGATAGATAGCACAATCAACACAATCAACAGGATATGCCAACATAATTCCACTACCCCACATACACAAGGTGCCACTGCAAAGTAGTTTTGCGTGTAGTGATTTGGCATCATCAAATAACGGTACGATATGCAATGCTGGTTATGGAAGACGGTCCCGGCTACCATAAACATGGGAAAATATGGAGACGGTGCACTTTGAATGGAAACACAACATCCAAGACAACCATGACAACACATTGGTGACAGCCCACCAGTAAAACATAGCCTACACAGAATTAGAACTCTACACACGCACACAGAATCGTCCACTTCTTTAGATATCCTTCTCCCCTCCCCGAGCTGACGCCTCGAGAGTCCACTTCGTAACGACAAAGCCAAGCTAACAGAAGAACTTATTTTATGCTAACAGGAGAAACGCTATGATAAAATCAACATGGAGTGAAGATGCTGTTAGCTAGTCAGCACAACTAGTTGTCAATTGGAGAACACACAACTAAGTTATAACGCTGGGAATAACTACAGCAATACCGCTGTCACAGATTACAAACTATGGATGCCTCGTCTTTTTTGTTTAGCTAGACCCTGCCGAACCCAGACTACTGGACTAGAAATGTGACAACAATTGGACAATACCTGAAGGAGATGAGTGATATGAAATAAATATAATGCCACAGCGGACATACTTATTATAGAGAAACCTGTACCTTCTTCGTAGCATCTTTGAAATCTTCTTAGATAATATCCAAGGAGGTCTAATATCCATAGGATGTTCTTGCTAGCCAATACCCTATTCTTGGCGATTGAAGTGACTAATCATTTTATATTCCGCCTTCAAGAAAGCCAACAACGCATACTACTACAACATAGATAAGAAAAGGCCACGTTTTGACTGACCAGCATGCATTTAATTTGAATTGTTAAGGGAATCAATCACATGTGGTAATTCCAAACAGAACGTTACCACTGGCGACTCGCGCTCCCTGTTTACATACAGCCAATGATAGTGTATGAAATTATATATTCCACAATTCCTGGCCGCAATGTAAAAAATAAAATGCACAAATATAGCGTTCATGTGTTAACCTTTATTGCTATTTGAAACATTTGTCTGAATAATTTGACCGCCCATGTAATGACCTATGGCAATATAGTAACTAAAAGTGCCAATTTGCAATTGATTTAATGGTCTAAATTACCACCGTATTGTGGGAGTCTGCCACGGTCTATAAATAGTGTCTGGACAAATTTGGAAGTGCATCGGTGAAGTTTGAGTGTGCAATCTCATAGACTACTTCGCATCTCCAATCTTCAGCTCTTTCACAACAAATATGTTGAGGGGGGGCCGAGGATCACTTCGGAGGGCCCATTCGTGGGCCCCTCAGTAGTCGCGGACCCGGGTGCGACGGCACCGGCAGCACCACCTACAGTTACGCGCCTGGGTAATGTGATGCCAGGGTCTGGTGTGTGTAAGTAATCTAGCTGCTGAGTTTTGAATATATTGTAGACGGTTAATCAATTAAGTTGGGAGACCAGTGAGTAAGGCATTGCAGTAATCTAATCTGGAGGTTACGAAAGCGTGAATGAGGGTCTCAGCAGAGGTAGGTGTAAGAGAAGGGCGGAGTCTGAAGATGGTTTTAAGGTGGGAAAGCGCAGTTTTGGTGAAGTGTGTAGCCCCTTAATGCGCGCCGTACCTCCAGTGGCACGCTGTAATAGTCATTGAAATGTAACTACCATAGCACTACAATACTATGACACAACACAGGCCCTTTAGTAATGCACCATGACTTGGTCATTACCATACTGGTAACAACAAATGTACAAAGCCGCGTCTTAAGGGGTTAATATGGGATTCAAAGGAGAGCGAAGAGTCGATGAGGACGCCCAGTTTTTTATTTCAGAGGAAGAAGTGGGATAGAGAACTGAGAAAGGTTTATCTTTTTAAGTAATGATGGGGTGGCGATGATGATGGCTTCGGTTTTGTTTTGATTAAGTTTAAGAACATTTTGGGTCATCCAATTACTAATTTCATTGAGGCAGGTTGTTAAGTTAGCGAGGGGGAGTGGATGGGAGGGTTTAGTGTGTATGTAGATTTGGGTGTCATCTGCATAACAATGAAAATTTAGGCCATGTTTTCGGAGAATGTTACCAAGGGGAAGAATATAAATGATGAAGAGTAGGGGGCCTAGAACTGAGCTTTGTGGAACACCATATGTGAGAAGTGAGACTGGAAGTCACCAATAGAGACAAACTGCTCTCTTCCAGTTAGATAGGACCTGAACCATGAGAGTGCAGCACCAGTGATGCCAAATAGGATTTCCAGTCTTGTGAGAAGGACGTTGTGGCAGACTGTGTCAAAAGCAGCTGTTAAATCAAGTAGCAGGAGGATACTGAAATTGCCTGAATCCGCAGCTAACAAAAGGTTGTTTACGACCTTGACTAGTGCAGTTTCAGTGCTATGCTTAGCCCTGAACCCAGACTGCAGTTCCTCCCATAGGCTAAATGATGTCATGTGTTCTTGAAGCTGTAAGGCCACATTACGCTCTAGCAGAGATGAAGGGAAGGTTTGAGATTGGACGGTAGTTTTTAAAATCATCCGCTGCAGCTCCAGCTTTTTTGAGGACAGGCGTGATGGCTGCAATCTTTAGGGAGTTTGGAACTATGCCTGTCAGGAGAGGAGTGTTAATCATGTTAGTAAGGAGGGGACTGAGAACTGGTAGACAGGCCTTGACAAGAGAGATTGGCATGGGGTCCAGGAGACAGGTCAAATCCTGGCCTTCATGAAAAGATCACAGACAGTTTCGATATTGGCGGGAGAGAAAGAGGAAAATAGTTGAGAAGGTGTCATTTAGAGTGGGGGAGGGGAGAGACTGTAGTTGACTGTAAATGGTGTTGATTTTGTTATTAAAATAATTCAAGAACTCACAGCAGAGATCAGTTGAAGTAAGTGGTAAGGAGGTAAGTGGGAAGGGTTGAGATGGTTTGAGAATATTGCTAACAGTGGAGAAGAGTGCTCTGGGATTGCCCTGGCCTGTACAGATAATAGAGCTGTAATACGAGGACTTGGCCTTGTTTAGGGCTTCCTTGTATGTTAGGACATGGTCCTTAAAAGCAAGCGCATGAACAGTAAGCCCAGTCTTTTTACTGAGACGTTCAAGCCTACGGCCAGCTGCCTTCATTTCGCTAAGCTCAGAATTAAACCAAGGAGCTGAGTGAGAAAAGGAGACAACACGAGTTTTCAGGGGGGCAAGTTATCAAGTGTAGAGGAGAGGTTAGAGTTATATGATGACACAAGATCATCAGAGCACAGACTGGGAGGTAACACTGACAGCTGAGATTGTAAAAGCTCTGTTAACTCAGTTATGTTGATGTTTTTAGTATTACGGTATGTGATGGAGCGAAGGGGGCGGCGGTGGTGCTGGGGAACAGGGATAGCAAGATGGAAAGGAACAGCTATGTGATCAGAGATTGGCAGATTTTTAGGCACAATGGTGATGATGTACCACTGGAGCACACAAGATCTAGTGTGTGACCTTTAGAGTGTGTAGGGAAATGTATGTGCTGGGTAAAGTCAAAGCAGTTTAAAACATTTAAGAATTGAATGGCAAAGTTACAATTATGAGATTCAACATGAATATTGAAATCACCCAAGACCAGGATGGAGGAGTACTTGGGACATACATAAGAGAGCAGCTCAGTAAATTCACTTATAAAGACAGAGGATGCCTTAGGGGGTCTATAGACAAGTAATAAGAGTAAAGGTTGGCTCCCAGTGAACTTTACAGCCAGACATTCAAAAGATGCAAATAGCTGCAGCGGCACAGACACGACATTAAAAGCACAGCGGTGAATAACAGCCAAACCTCCCCCGCGCCCTGAGAGGCGGGGCTTATCAATAAAAGAATAGCCAGGAGGTGATGCTTCTTTTAACAACATATAATCATGAGGAAGTTGCCAAGTTTCTGTTAGACACATGAAGCACTGGATATAAACATTATGCCCCAATGCTGTATTTGAGCATGTTTTCTTTATTTGTACCTACTACAAATTGCTGTTCCCTGGTCAGTGTTAGCTGGTGATGCTGAAGAAGACGTGATGGACTCCCAAACAGGCGAGCAAGAGACCAAGGATGGTGTTGGGGCAGCAGGTGAGAAATGCCATTTGTAGTTCAATAGTCATGTCTTATAATGGGTTTCAATGAGAGAAGAGACTACACACTAGGCTTACTGAAGAGGGCATTTTTGTAGTTCAATAGCCACATCTTATAATGGGTTTCAAAGAGAGAAACGACTACAAATGGCTACCTGAATATACCTCAATACCCATGCCTTATAATGTTTTTAAATGTGAGTAAAGACATCAAATAGGCTCTACGTATTGCACATGTATATCAAATCTTGATGAACATGAATAGAATATAGGAAGTGTGTGTATTTGTAATTTTGCGTTATTGTAAAGCGTTAAACCAGATGTCTCTACACAGATACTGAGGGGTCGGGATCTCCAACCAAAGCCAGAGGTAAGCATAAGATATAAACATCAGAAATGACAGAGCAGAACTCAAATGACACTTACAAAACACCAACACATCAGTCACATTTATTTGCCCCATTTGCCTCTCTTCAGAGTGTTTCTTGACTACCTTAAAAAAAACCTTTTCCTCACAGATTGCGTGTCTAAGGCTCGCAGGGAGCTGATCAACAGGATTGGTGAAGCCTCTCTTAAAGCTGTTTTGGTTGGCCTGCAGACAGAGAGTTCTGGTAGACATGCTGTGATTACGGATTGGGAGAAAAACAAGGTTTTGCAAGAACGCCACGTCACTCAGGAGCAGGTGACGTGCCTCGTAGACATGTTGTTGAAGAAGGGCGAACTGGCCTGTAAGAGATTTATGGATGTTCTTGCAAAAGTAGACCCTGCCCTCTGGGAAGACCTCTTTGGTGAGTGGCTAAATCCAATCGATTCGAATTTCATTTGTTCTACTTTTGGGATTTTTGGGAGCGCATGCCCTCTTACACGTGTATGGTAACCACAATGTACAATACAATAATTGTATCCTAGAATGCCTTCTGTTTGACAGCAGAGAATGAAGATTCAAACTAAAATCGCTCTGGTGTCACTCTGCAGTAGTAGTGTAGAATGGGGTCCATGAAGATTCCAAGGTTTCTGATGAGGGAGTGACAGAGAGGCCATCGCTACAGAGTGAGTGGTTCTGAAAGGTGGGAAGGATGGATTTTGGGCCAAAGATGAGGGTCTCTGTTTTAGCTATTTAGGAAGTAGCAATTCTTTCAGGTTGTAATGTCAGTAAGTTTAACAGAATGGCAGAGGAGATGGTTTTGGTGGTGATGTAAAGCTGGATATCGACAAAATAACAATTGAATTGGAGTCCATGGCGGCAAATGATGTGTCCAAGGGGAAGCATGTACAGAATGAAGAGAATAGGGCCCGAGACTGAACCTTGAGGGTCTCCGTGTACGACAGGGGTGGTGTGGAATTGACGTATGTTGATTGGTGGTGACATAGTGGAAGCTTTCAGACGGGTAGGATTTGAACCAGGAAAGGGCGGTGTTGGTGATGGCAATGAAATGTTTCATACAGGTTGGTTTTTTATTTTTTTTTAGAGGAGTTGGGTCTTGAGTTGAATTGCAGTGGTTGTTGCAAGAGGTTTTAACAGGAGTGTAAATGTTGCAGATGGGTCTGTACTTGTTGGGATCATCAGTCAAAGCCACGTTTTACAAGGAGAGAGTTGGAGGAACCAGACTGTATGATACCAGAATAGTAGGTGGAACATGCTTTGTAGAGAGCTGATTTGTAGGATAGCACATGGTCTGTGAGGCTGTGTTTTGTTGGAGTTATTTCTTGAGCTAGTTCTGGGTAAGGGGTAACATGTTTCCTTTGTCCTCCAGGTGCTGAGACCTCAATCCTGGAACGAAGAGCAAAGAAGTCTGGTATGTTCTGCTTACCCTTTACATTACTTTTACTATCTATTTGGTAAGATAATACATATTGTCTTTATTTGTCACTATCTTTGCTAGGTAAACTAAGTAACTAGGTNAAGTCTTCAAAAGAAGAGAAAGATTTCACAAAGTAGGGGCATTTGATGGATCCCACTAAACATTTGTATATTGATGCGTGTGTGTTTATGTGTATATGATGGCCAACACAATCTTTTTAACCATCTGTATATTAGATGGAAAGTTTCCAAAATTCCAAGAAGAGCTCAAAAAAAGGCTATCTAAGAAGTTCCAAAATGTGTGTGTACCCATCCCAAAGTCCGGAAAACCTGTATCTCTGCAAAAGATTTACACAGAGCTCTACATCACAGAGGGGGAATGTGTTGAGGTCAGTGCTGAACATGAGGTCAGACAGATTGAGATGACATCCAAGAAAAAGACAACTGAGGTGGAAAAAACAATCAAATACACTGACATCTTCCAGCCCATACCTGGACAAGAAAAACCCAGAACAGTGATGACAAAGGGAGTAGCTGGAATTGGGAAAACAGTCTCCGTGCAGAAGTTCATTCTGGACTGGGCTGAAGGAAAAGCCAATCAGGACATTGACTTCCTGTTTCCTGTGCCTTTTCGGGAGATGAACTCGATTAAAAACAAGAAATACACTCTTATGGAATTCATCCATAATTTTTTCAGTGAAAAACGTGACCTTATACTCTTCACTGATTACAACATTGCCTTCATCTTTGATGGTCTGGATGAAAGCAGACTTCCTCTGGATTTCAAGAATAATGAATGCTTCTGCAATATTTCAGAACCTGCCTCAGTTGACGCCCTTCTCACCAACCTCATCAAGGGGGATCTGCTTCCCTCTGCGCAAATTTGGATCACCTCCCGACCAGCAGCAGCCAGTAAGATCCCTCCTGAATGTGTGGACCAGGTGACAGAAGTGCGGGGTTTCACTGACTCACAGAAGGAGGAGTATTTTGAGAAAAATACAGACAACCTAAAAACAGCCAGCAGAATCATCACACACCTGAAGAAGAAGTCATCCAGGAGCCTCTACATCATGTGCCACATTCCAGTCTTCTGTTGGATGGCAGTCACTGTTCTGGTGTCTATCCTGACTCAGGACAAGACTGAGGACAAGAGTGATGAGATGCCAGTTTCCTTGACCCAGATGTACATACGCTTCCTGGCCATACACGCCAAGCACATTAGTCCGAAGTACAAAGACATCTGGCATAAGAAGACGGTTCTGTCCCTGGGACGACTAGCTTTCCAACAGCTGGAGAAGGGCAATCTGATCTTCTATGAAGATGACCTGAGAGAGTGCGGCATCGATACCAAAGAGGCCACAGTATACTCAGGAGTCTGTACTCAGATTTTCAGGGAGGAGTCTGGGCTGGATCAGGAGAAGGTGTTCTGCTTTGTTCATCTGAGCATTCAGGAGTTCCTGGCAGCTTTATATGTGTTTCTGCACTTCAGTAGGAAGTCTCTAATGTCTAAAATCCTGCAACCCCTCAAAGCCGTATGGAGCACCTCTCCGCTTCAGTCACTGCTAAGTGCTATCAGCCTCCATGGGCTACACCAGACTGCAGTGGATCTGGCTTTAAAGAACGAACATGGACACCTGGACCTCTTCCTGAGGTTTCTTCTGGGCCTCTCACTGGAGTCCAACCAGAAACGCCTAGAAGACCTCCTACCACAAGAAGGACGCCGCTCACTGGACACAAAGAAAACAGTCACGCACATCAAAAAGAAGATCAGGAAAGCTCCAAACCCAGAGAGATGCCTCACCCTTTTCCATTGCCTGAATGAACTGAATGACCGCTCTCTAATGGAGGAGGTCCAGGGGTACCTGCAGAAGGCAAAAGAAGAAAGAGAGGATCTCTCTCTTTCCCAGTTGTCAGCTCTGGCCTTTGTGATGCTCATGTCAGATCAGGACGTGGGGGAGTTTGACCTGAGGGATTATGGACATTATGCCAGATCAGATGCAGGTCTACTGCGGATGTTGCCGATGGTCAACATATCAAGAACAGTGAAGTGAGTATTGCTGTCTTGTGTAATTTATTGTGAAATCAGTCACTTTTGGGGTGGAGCCCTCATTTTAATGAAACTTGGTTTTTAGTGACAAGATAGAACACCAGAACTCCATTTGTCTGAACCTGGGAACAATATTGAGGTGTAAACTGACTAAGGAAATCACCCTTGATTATGACAGGTATTTGAGTCATTTGATTTTTTTGACGTAGCCCCTTAATGCGCAGCGTACCTCCAGTGGCACGCTGTAATAGACATTGAAATGTAACTACCATAGCACTACAATACTATGACACAACACAGGCCCTTTAATAATGCACCACGACTTGGTCATTACCATACTGGTAACAATGAATTTATAAAGCCGCGCCTTAAGGGGTTAAAGGTTGAAATGATTTAAGTTTCCCTGATCGTGCACTTTTGAGTAAAAGCATAAAATCGGTACACATATACTTCTTCATATGCTTATTAACATTAGCATTGAAGGCGTCGCGAAAAATGCATCGTTTTCACGATGGTCGCCAAATCAAATATGGCCTACCCATATTAGTGAAACCATTATGCACTGCATCATAAAACCCTGAAATTTGGTAAATATATACTTCATGATGTACTAATGAGCAATAGAAATGCATTTTTTTGTGTAAAACCAAAATTGAAATGTTCAAAATGGCTGCCAAATCCAATATGGCCGACCCAAATAACAGGAATCATGAATCCATTATCTTTGTAGTAAAAGCATGACAATTGGTACATATTTCCTTCTTTTTGTGCTGATTAATATTAGATGTGGAATTGTCATGAAAATTGCAGAATTTTCAAGATGTTGAAGAGAGGATTGTGATTATCCCAGGGAAAGGTGCAGGACGAAGGCCAACTGTAGTTTTCAGAGCGAGAATTCCGCACATTTAGAATTCATTCTGTATTTTATTTTTTCATGGCAGGATAACGTGTCGACCTCCTTTCGACCTACGTTTCGAAATGTTATCCGTTAAAAGCATGAAAATTGGTACCCAGCTACTTCTTAATATGCTCATTAATATTAGTAATAGAGGCATGAAAAAAAATCTGAACTGGCTGCCAAATCAAATATGTGTGAAACCACCATGCACTTTGTACAATATATCATGAAAGTGAGTACACCCCTCACAGTTTTTGCATATTTGTGAGTATATCTTCTCATAGGAAAGCATAAAAAAATGTCACTTTGACACAATGATTAGTGACCTTTTAACAACATATTTAACCGCTTAAATGTCTTGTTCACTCGGAAAAAAACAAAATACAGCCATTAATATTTGAACATGTACCCACAAAAGTGAGTACACCCCAGATTAAAATCCGGTAGAGAAGGGGCTGTGTTGGCTCAATTCGTCTCGAAATGAAAAGGGATTGAAAGGGAGGTCATCAGTGTGCGTTTCAACTTTTCTTGGCATTGAACTTTTACATTTTGAGTGTGCACCTGGCTTAAATAGATTGGTGTGAGATTTGAATGCATTCCAATGGAGAATATCATGATCTGCTTCAGTAGTCACAGTGTGTAGGAGCACTTTTCTTGTTTGGTGACACCTGCCACAGGCCCGTAGCCAGCATTGTGGTGGGGGGGATCTTTTCCACCCGAAAGTGGACTTCATTTGGCGCCCTACTCCAATGCCCCCTATATGTGAGCACGCTTCTTTTAACATATACCTTATCCATATTTACCTGGAATTTGTCTCTCTCTCTCAGCCACTTCATCTCGCTGCTCAGCACTGTTACCTTGCCTCCTTACTTCTAGCTGTTGGCTCAGCCTCCAAATCCTGACTCACTGAATAAATACAGCATAATTAACCCTATCGCGCCGGATGCATCATCTATGATGCATCAAATTCAAAGCCCTCTCTACGCTGACACACAAAAAAATCCATCTCAAAAACGTGTGTCATTTCCAAACGTCCTGCAGTACGCGGAAACCGCCACAAGAGAGCAGCGGTCAACAACAAGTTGATCACAGCTCGGCGAAAAATGCAATAATGGAGTAGAAGCGGTTTCCCTGACCGACGCTGAGATATCGACAAATTGCAAAAGGTTTGTGTACAAATTTCCGAAATATAACTCTACATCCTTTAATTTCAACACTTGCTTTGTGCAATTAATCAAGGAAGAGTTTATATTTTTACACCGTGTTGCAGAGAGATCGTGCTAAAACTGATGAGACATATAAGCACCATCCGGCGGTGGCAGGAAGTCAGCCATCAATGCATTTGCTCCATAGGGAAACTTACAAAGCATACCACGACCATCGTTTAACAAAACACACAAGTTGTTTTACTTCAAGACAAAGATATTGCCTTAAGAAACACGTTTTACTTGCGATTTTGAAAATGTAATGCAAAATGTTGAAATTATGATCTCGTAAAAAATGCATTGAAGTGAATGGAGAAATGGTCCAATTGTAGTAATGGACCCATATATTCAAATTACACATCAAAAATGAATAATGATCTATATTACACTCATAAATAGGTTGTTAAGCATTCGATCAGCTATGTTTTTACATAGATTTTAAAAAATTACCCAACCAGGCTGTGGGAAATGTAAAATATGGTCCTGCTAAAACAAGGATAGGCTTAAAAAAATGGCAGGATCTCACTAAATATTTAAAGATAATCCTCAAATTAAATTGTCTGACAACTTTTTTAAATTAAAAAAAAGATGCAAATGCATTAAAAGTCATTTTTCAATGGTCATGAAATTGGAATTTTCATTCCCTTTAAAGCCTGATGCATCATATATGATGCATCAAATATCTCAGTGACCTTAACAAAATTTTGAATTTTTTTTTTACATTTCTTATAAGGGACCAATATTGAAGCAAATTCCAAAAAAATATAATTTTCTCTCATTGCTTTCATGGTTCAGGTTTCACAGGGTTAAGACATTTAAGTCAATTTTAGAGTGTTCAAATCAGACATAATAGTTTATTCTAGCAATTATTTTCTATTGTGCCCACAGAAATTTGAGAGTTTTGTTAGTTTTAACAAGCAGATATATTGCATTTTTCATATAACAGTTTTAACAAAAAGCAAACACAGCTAACATCTGCACCTGAAACACAATCATCAGGTGCAGGGAAAACTACACTGTTCTACTCACATTTACTCTATCCATACATTTTAAAATGTTTAATCCGTACTGCATTTAATTTACTATGGCATTGGGAGCAACAGGCAATTTAAGGACAGTAATTTCAGAAATGTGTGTTACCACTAAGCGCCTGTAGGTGGCATTTGCGATTCTGATTTGGTTCATTAGCGTGTTTGAAGATTCACACATTAGGCACACGCAGGACAGAGGTTGTGCTGTTTTTAGGTGATGGAGACACCTTTTCTGACCACAGTGCCAGGAATTATGAATTTAGGAATTAGGAACATAAGTAGTCCTAACTCGTTTTCAGTTCATAGGCATTTGATAAGTTTTTGATCAGTGTACTTGTGCATTTTTAAGAAGAAATGAAACGAATATTAATTGTAGGAATTTTACAGTTTGTGCTGCATATTACAAAAGTTCCAAGCTTTGTGATTAAAACAAGATATTGTGTGTGTACTAATTTATCCAGGAAGTCATGTTGAAACGTGCTCAAAATGAGCAATATTTTGTCCAGTAGTGCGAATGTATTGTCTTATGCGCGACGTCATAAGGTTGACACAGTCCAACTCCGAACCCACAAAGTTATAGTAGTCAATGGCGGTGTCTATGGCTAGTAAATCAAAGCAAACTATTGGAACTACAAACCCCAACTCCGATGAAGTTGGGACGTTTGGTAAACAGTGAATAAAATCAAAATGCTATCATTTTCAAAACATTCAATCTATTCATTAGATGGAGAAGAGTGAAAAGACAACATATTAAGTGTTAAAACTGAGAAAAAATATTGTTTTGGGGGACATATGTACTCATTTCTAATTTGATAAATCCAACACGTCTCAAAAGAGTTGGGACGGGGACAATAAATGGCAGCAAATGTCGAGGAAGACTAAAAACAAAACAAAAGACAACACTTAACAGTTAAATACATTAACCGATTAGATGATTTTATATTAAAAAAACAGTGTTAATTCCTATCTTGGACATGATTTCACCAGCTTAAATGGTGGGTGTATTCCTTGTCATGTTTTGCAAAGTTTTCCTTTCTGTAGTGCTTACAGTGTGACAGGTCTTGACCAAAAACCCACCATTTTATCACCTGCTGGTCCTTATGATGGAGCCAAACTGTTAAAACATAGTAGAGAATGCAATTTGACCTTACTATGTGGCAGTAATCGAAGATCTCCCTTCAAAATATAATGCATGAGTGGCTTTTCATGCTGTTTAAAACCCATTTATACCATTCAGCACTGTATTTAACTCTACAGATGAGTGAGAACATCTTAACCAATGCACTACTGCACCCGCATGCCATCATGGAGGCTGACTTTTGAAGCTGGCACTAACACAAGTTGGATGGTCCATTTTTACTGTAGCACAGGATGTGCAGTGCTCTATTATTGTCAAAAAGAATGGACTTCTACAACTTCTGCTGACTTCTGTGAGCAAAGGACAGTTTCCCATGTCTTCTGGGTCTATTTCAAGTGAGCTCAGGTGCTTAGGAGAATGTTACACCCCTGTATCATTTTCATGCATTAAGCATTCTTAATATGGTCAATTTTCAATAGCTCTAGCACTCCAGGAATTAGAGTGAGACTACAGCCAATATATATTTCATGATGTCATGAACCTATACAATGATTTTATTAACAAAAATATGTCTTATATACACTCAATCGTGGTAAATCAAAGGGAATTCAAAAATGTATGTAATAACTATGGTAATTATTCCCTTTGCATCTTTAATTCTGAGTGACTCAGCCTCTCTGTGATGATCTTATACCTGGACACCTATATTGTCCGTCAGTACAATTCATTTTGAAATGTTCTTCTTTGTTGTTTTATCTTATTTGGATGTTTACTAAATTTCACTGATCCCCGTCCCAACTCTTTTGAGACGTGTTGGATTTATCAAATTAGAAATGAGTACATATGTCCCCCAAAACAATATTTTTTCTCAGTTTTAACACTTAATATGTTGTCTTTTCACTATTCTCCATCTAATGAATAGATTGAATGTTTTGAAAATGATAGCATTTTGGTTTTATTCACTGTTTACCAAACGTCCCAACTTCATCGGAGTTGGGGTTTGTATATGGAAAATATTGTTCATGGCGGTCCAAATGGTACAGGTTGCAACAAGTACAAGCTTCACTGAAGGCATAGGCTATCTCTGCACAAGTTTCCATAAGTCAAAATTACTGGAACTGTTGCTGACAAGGAGAAGGCAAAACAACGCTGATCGGGTAGGAGGCATCGACTTTTGAAGTGACCTAGATCAATGTTGTGCTCCGGGCATCACCCTTCCTGTTGTTTACCTGAAAAAAATCTGGAGACCTGGTTGGAAATAGACTCCTAGACTATTGCCACAAGCAGTATCTATGGATAGCAGGTGTGCCGACTGATATCTCTAGCTCGAGTGCGACGACTGGTGAATCTGGCCGACAGCCACATTAGCAGGATTGCAGCATGCTAAAGATGCTATTCCTCTATTCCGCTATTCCTACTAACAAGGGTCCTTGGTCAATGTGCTGCGGTTCAAGGCTGTGTTTCGTTACGCCTCCATGGTCGTGGGTCGTGGAGTTATTGCTTCATATGCAACGAAATCGTCCCTCCATCTGAGCACAAACATCTGTGTTGTGTTATGACTCTATCCATGGCCGGCGGTCGTGCAGTTATTGTGTTAGGCTATGCCACAACAGCACCTGAGCACGAACATCTGTGTCAAAATATACCTACCGACTTCCAAATTGTCGCATAATGATGGGTATAACGCCATTGCTTATTAAGATTACATTAAAGGGGCATTCCACCGGTGGAGACATGAATATGTATTGAAAGTGGGTCATATATGTAGTAGAATAATAGCATACATTTCTAATTTGGTGCCTTCTTGGCGACAAATGACATTTTAGTGCTTGTGGATTTGTGACAACAAGCCCCATAATGCATTGCAATGCTCAAGTTCCACAGGCCACACCCAGGCAGCTCTGCGAGTGACTTACTGGAGCCTCAATGCCAGTAAGGGCGTTCGTGATGGCATATTTTTGACGAAGTTGAAAATTTGCTAGGCAGCGAGCATGCTCAGTGTGTCCGCGTGAAGCATCATGGTTAGAATTTGCCGTTCACGACGCAGTTGAAGGGAGTGACCTCTGCGCGGCAGTCGTGTCACATGGCGTTGAACCATCGCGGGAACAAAAGTTTTGTCAAGCAGCTACGCAGTAGCAGAAACCAACTGCCGGGCAAGAAGACCTCCTCCATGATGTGAGGAATCTGCCGTGATTGGTGTTCATAGCTCATGTGATTCATGTGTGTGTAGTTGAACGTGCTTCATTTTCTACATGCTCAAATGCATTTCATGCTCAAATGCAGCATACTCAGAGTGGTATCATCCATATGTATGGTCGCACAACCCACTTACAACAGTAAAAAAGAGAAACAAACCACCCTGTCGTCAGATGCTCCATCTTCGGCACGTTAGGTGTGTATGCCCTTGGTTACAAATCCAGGTTGGAGTAGTGGTTGCGCGCCTGACTTCCAATCATGAGGTCCCCGGTTCGAAACTGCATCGAAACACAGGAAGTCTTTACTTGCTGATTGTTAATGTGGAAACAGACCCGTTGCGAGAGACTTATCTTGTCTTTGATGTATGAAAGTGCACGAAACAGAGTGGCCTTTGTGGTTGGCGCGCCATGGTAAAGCTACATATTGAACACCTGGGTTCAATCCTCGCAGGATGGGTTGTCGCTGTGAAGTAATTTTAAAACGGTCCCACTTTGGTCCCAAAACACAAAATGAATAGCCTAAAGTGAGTACTAATTAACTGAATTATTACATGGAAGTGAAGCCAAATCATCACAAATTTAACTAAGACTTGTACTATGATTCACTGAGTGGTAACCTGTATCTCTACCACAAGCAAGGGCGAAACTTTGATTTTGACATTGGTGGGGACACAAAAGTGCTCCAAGACAAAGATTCCAGAAGCTTTTTTGCATTATCAATCATAGGTTCATGTCATGCAGATGTAGGGCACGGTCTATGAATATGGTCATTGATCCACGTCGATTTATAAGCACGAGCGGTGCTGTCCCCATAGCCTATTTGTTTCAATCAGTATGAAGCGCAATGCCGATTTAATATCACGCTTTCAAAGACGTTGATTATTGGGAGAACGGAGAACGAGACACGGAATAGGTTAGAGGTAGGCCTAGGTGAAATTAATGTGGAGAGCATGGTCTATGAATATGGTCATTGATCCACGTCGATTTACAGCTCCAGACCTTTTTATTAGAATACCATGAAAAAGTTGATTTATTTCCATAATTCCATCAATAATGTTAAACTGTCATGGATTGTAGATTCATGGCCCAGTTTTTTAACTATTCCAATCATTATTTTTTTTCTTTTTATATACGTTGGCCTTCCAGCTCAAAAAACCCATGAATTGGGGAATTCGCATTATTAGAATATTGTTATAAAATCACATATTTCTTCATCAAAATTCGGGTCACATTAAATCAGTTGAAATTTAGTACTTTCTGCATAACATGCAATGGTCAATACTTGGTTAGGACATTCTCTGTCTTCATAATGGCCATGATGCGTTTAACATTGAAGTCAATGGAAAAACAGTGCATGGCAGTTATGGAAGCCCAGATATCCTTGATGCTTTGCTGTCAGCTGTTCTTGTTTGTTGACCTGGTGCCCCACACTTCCCTCTTCAATATACCCGAAGATTTCCATGCCACGTTTTGGTGTTAACTCACCAGTTTAATTCTAACTCAACAGAAATTAAACCCCATTCATTTTCAATGGGGTTTCATTTCTGGTTATTTAGAATTAAACTGGTGAGTTAGCGCCAAAACGTGGCATGGAAATCTACAGGGTATATTGAAGAGTGAAGTGTGGGGTACCAGGTCAACAAACAAGAACAGCTGACAGCAAAGCATCAAGGATATCTGGGCTTCCATAACTGCCATGCACTGTTTTTCCATTGACTTCAATGTTAAACGCATCATGGCCATTATGAAGACAGAGAATGTCCTAACCAAGTATTGACCATTGCATGTTATGTAGAAAGTACCAAATTTCAACTGATATAATGTGACCCGAATTTTGATGAAGAAAAATGTGATTTTATAACAATATTCTAATAATGCGAATTCCCCAATTCATGGGTTTTTTGAGCTGGAAGGCCAACGTATATAAAAAGAAAAAAAATAATGATTGGAATAGTTAAAAAACTGGGCCATGAATCTACAACCCATGACAGTTTAACATTATTGATGGAATTGTGGAAATAAATCAACTTTTTCATGGTATTCTAATAAAAAGGCCTGGAGCTGTATAAGCACGAGCGGTGCTGTCTCCATAGACTATTTGTTTCAAAAATGTATGACGCGCAATGCCGATTTCATGTCACGCTTTCAAAGACGTTGATTATTGGGGAAACGGAGAACGAGACACTGAATAGGTTAGAGGTTGGTGAAATTAATGTGGAGCGAGAGAAAGAGAGAGAGAGGGTGGGCAGCACCAACCCTTTGGATGCAGTGATGCACGCGCACCGAAATTGAAAGAAAAGACAGGGAGGGACGAGAGGCAAAATGGGAGGCGCGGGTACTCAGACCTCCAGACCTATCCCCTTCTGAATTCTGCATTTTTTTTGTTTGTCATTATGCTAAGGTGCCCGCCGACGTTTTACAAAGGCGCCCTCGTGATAGGCCTAAATCTGTCTCGTGTTATGTTGACGAGGAGTTATTGTGTCACTGTCACAAACATTCTATCATTTGCAGGACATAATGCAACATTAACATATTGACAGCCATTGGATATTCAACTGCACAACAGTCTCTGCAGTTAGTTGTGCCATCGTAGACAACTTGATTCATAGATAACGAGTTTGCCCTGCTAACGGGCTGTGTTCCAAACGTCATTTCATTAGCGAGTGATAGTGTGACTTACAGATTTCTTTGAAAAGTAGCTCCGTATGTCCACTTTTTTTCTTTTGCCTGCCATCTCACTTGGCAGTCATGTGCCCGTGTCACCCACGTTGCACCAAAGATTCTGGAACGTTAGCCTGCCAGAGTAATTTAATAACGTACCGTGTGGTAACACCACTGATAAGCGCAGTGATAGAACGTACCGAAAATACCTCAGCTTTTTTTTTTTTTTTTGGGGCGCTCCTGCCTCCTAGCAACCATACACAACCTAGAGTCTCACGTGAAAGAAGGGGAGGGCACAGCCAATCAGATTGGTCGTCAGCCTTTGGCAAAAGGACTTTTGGTTAACCCTTTCTTCGCCGCAATGCGAATGAGACGGGAGACCGTTTTTCCCCCCAGCCCCAGTGATCAAATTGGTGCGGACAAAACGATAATCGCTGGATATTGGTGGGGACGCGTCCCTTATATCCATGCCGAAATTACGCCCATGACCACAAGACCACCTGATTTCTCTCTGATACGCAGCGAGAGTCTCGCATTTCACAAGCATGTGCCGACGATGGTATGCGAGTCATGGAATTAGCGCCATGATTATTTAATTCCACGAGAGGGCGCCCTGGTACACCCGCTGTCAAAATAGGTAGATCCACCCACAGACCTATAGATCCACCTTCTTTGCCGCTTGTAAAATCTCGTCGTCCTGATGTGTCCAGCTTGGTTGCGACGCAGTTATCCCCTCCTTTTTATGACCAAGCAAATCACGTTTTGATCAAATCTTTTGCTGCGTGGTTGCAAACGAGCCTAGTGATTTCAAAAGCACTGGGACACTGATCTGTGATAGGTCTGTTAGCGTATTAGGTCCAACCCACTATGGGCGGAGTTGAAAGGGTGGGAAAAAGGCTTGTAATCAGGGGCGCCGCCAGTAATTTTGGGCCCTATGAAAGATTCTAATTTTGGGCCCCCCCCCCCCTTTTTTTTTTTTTTTTTAATTATTATTATTGTTATTCGGGGGAGCGGAGGGGGGCATGAAGGGCATGAATCCAACACATAGATTTATATAGGCCTAATTTGAATTGTTAAGAATCTTCAGAGGGGGCAAATAATCATTCTGAAAGACATAAAGCATTATGGTCGGAAAAGCTGAGGATTTTGTTTTTCCATATTCAAATAAGACAGATTTCCCAATATAATTTCCATGAATTAAATTAAAATAGCACAGATAGCTACTCAACATAGAGGCCATTTTCCTTTCTTTGCGCCTACCCCGTGTGGTTAGCCGCCTGGGTAGCCTACGGGACGCAATTCCATAGGGTTACACTCACAGAGCTTATTGGTAGTCCGCGTCAGTCTGGTATTAGACATAGGCTGTGCAATGCGCAGATTATCCAAAATGATTTGGTGACTGACGGCAATAGCCTATCTAACCTGCAGCTGTCTCGTCAAATCGCTGTTCATTTTCTGCATCCAAGTTTTCCGTCGGACTGAAACTGAACGTGACTAACAGATTGACCAGTTTGAAATAGTGGTGCGCTGTCCATCAGCACCACGCTGACATCAGTCTAATTTAGACGTCCGATAAGCATTTAGCCTATTTCGTGCCAAGGGTGAAACTCTTTGTAACATTCATGAGAACAAGAAAATATCTTGCCCTAGCCATTAGGTTAGCCTACTCCGTGTTGTTACATTGTTGTGAGGAATGATTGTAAAAATAGCCACCGCTTGTCAAAGGCACCGCTCTCCTGCGCAAACATGATAATTAAATGGCTGATGAGAGCATCCAAAACTTAAGCCGGGCATACACTGTGCGATATTTTCACTCGTGGGTCTTAAGCTTCTGCTCACACTGCACGATGGAATTTCACAGTTTAAAAGTTCACAACTCAGGACTCACGTCCTCACACTACACGAGCCGACAGTCGGATGCGAGCGAAATGCTTCCACCGTACGACGGGACAGGCATGTTTCCCCGGTCTGCAGAGGAGGGAACATGCGCACCTGAGGTGGAGATGAGGTCGCGCTCAACAGCGAATCGCACGGCCCAAATCGGGTCGTAGCACTGCTTTAGCTGTGCGATTTACGCACGAGCCACGACCAGAATTTCAAACCGTTTTGATTTTCTTGCGACCCTGCGATTGCACGATCGTGAGGCGAAATCTTTGTCATTACCCCATGTACACTGCACGATGCGAGACTCACGATTGACCTGCGTTTGAGCAAGAAATCGGCCCGACTCTCAAAAAGTCATGCGGGGGCAAAATCGGGGCAAAAGTCGCACAGTGTAAGCCCAGCTTTAGGCTACAAGTTGTTATCAAATCAGCCTTCATTCCCCTCACTTACGTTTCAACTGATGCTGCTGGGTGACCAGAGAGACCCAAAACTTTACTGATGAGAGGGTCAAAACCAAGCACAAACAAAAGCAGGTCAATGAGTGTTGTGTTCCCCCTTGCGTTGTTGGTCCACACCGCGCTGACATTAGTTGATAGACGTGCAACATTCATCACGAAACGCGGATACAATCTACAAATTTGATATAGACAAAACAACAACCCCTCCATCATGAGTGTTGTGCTATGCAGGATAATGGCCGAACCATTTAGTAGTTATATAAAAAAAACATTATTTTGGCACTTAATACCCACGAAGCAAGCGATTATGTCAGCCCTGCAATCGCTTCAGCAGTAGGCTATGGTAGTCGGGAAAGTAGGCTATTATGTTTGGAGGCCAAGTCTAGTTTATCACTTTTGCCGTTTGCTCGCGGTGACAATAAAGGTGGAATTTTTAAATAGGAGCCATGCTAACGTGCTCTCTTGGAAGTTTAGCCTATCCAATGATTCTGCTTGTTACTTAGGCCTATCATTTGATTGCGTTTGCAATGTCATTGAGTGAGCATACCTTCTTTCTTGGAGAAAAATTGAGTGACCAGTTGCCTGCTTCTGACCCTCTCTTCTTTCTGCCGTCTTTTCTTGAGTTTTTGCCAACCTGACTACATTACTCTGTCACCACCAGCTCACCATCATGTGGTTAAGACATAGATTGTAGCCTACTGTAGCCTATATTACTAACATTCTAACATTCTATGGGTTAAGAAGACCTCAAGTCGCTCTGTACTCCTTGCCATGCCCCAACCTGCCAGCAGATGCCGCCATTCTGCCTCAGTCCCTGGCAATCAGCCTGGGAAACCCCAGACACCTAGGCCGAGCCCTGACCCTGACAAGCACCATGGGAGACCCCACAGCAGGTGATCAGTGGAATCACCTGCAGGCCATTCTCCAGCTCATGGTACAGGCTTTACTTAAGCCTTTGACTTTCATTGAAACCTTGCTCGGTCATGAAGATTCCTTGCCAACACAGACTCTGAACTCCCTGGACAAACTTTGCTTCTGATGAACTTTCTGTTGTGAACCTTGCCTTTGAACTCACCCTGGTCGTAAGAATTCTCCTTTGTTCCATTTTGATGCTGAAAAAGACTTTATGTTATGATTCCTGAAAAAAGGAAACAAACCTCAGTTCTTTTTTACAACCCTGTGTGGGGGAAGATTTATGTTTGAAATACTACCTCTGTTACCCTTGAAGACCTGTGAAGAAGATTGATGTTAACCTGTGAATACTTACCTGATTGTTTGCAGATCTGAAAAATAAATCCAACGCATTGACCTGATCTTTTGTCTCCTGCATTAGTGCTCTGCTAGAAGTGTAACACTCCTGCTTCCAGCATTGCAGACGCTGTGCGATTCAACGCCTCGCGCGCTGCCAGATTGGACCGCACCATTTCGCAAGAGCTAAGGGGGGAAGGGTCCTAAAGAACTGACGAAAACGTTATGGAAATAGATCGTTGTGTGTTTAATGGGCCTACGTTCATTTCCAATTACCAATAGACATTTTTTTTAAAAGGCAAGAATAATATTTTATTAGGCTATTAATTGCCATCCTCGGACGGGCCGTTGCGTTGGTCTGGGCCGTTAGAATCAGTACCACTTTTCCCCGCCTGTCGGCGCCCCTGATTGTAGTCTGAAGAGAAATCCACCTCTCTTTCACTTCCTCCTACAATGATGCAAAATGACGATTTTTACATCATTGTAGGAGGAAGTGTTAAGAGGTGAATACGGATTTCTCCTGTCTCAGGGAAAATTGAGAGAGTGTTGCACGACCATTCAAAAGTATGACTGGGTGTCTAGCAATGGAAAGCCTAATGCAAATGGGTTGAGTGTCCCTTTAAAAACATGCTATTAGGCTACCTCATCATACGTTTTTAAAGTAGCTGAAAGTGCAATTTCGCTAGGTTTCAACATGTCAAAGACAGAGCGCAGCAGCCAAAGCATCGTCCCCCCTTGTCACGTTGCCATAAACAAAACAAATAAGTTAGATGCCGCGCTGGTTGATCGGTAAGTTGTCGGCATAATAATTGAGATAACGCCATTGTTTAATAAGATTGCATTTAAACCATGCTAGGCTATTACCACACTACACAATTTTAAAGCTGGCTTTCAAAGTGCCACTTCGGTTTCAACCTGTCAAAGACAGTGTGGATTGTCACATCCCTGATCTGCGAAACCGGCAGTTGGCACCTTAACATGCTCCCATATTTTCCAGTTTACCACAGCACATACAGCCTACACTATTGTGTCATATGATTGATAATATCTTAATAATAATCAGTGTGTAGCCTACGTGTAGCCTAGTAGGAGCGCGTACTGTTTTGTGCCCGTCGATCCTGTGCCGAATATGGCATATCTTACCAACCCATATGGCATTTGGTGGCACAGAAAAGTCTACTAGACTTATTTGTGAGGCTTATATTCAACGTGAGTTTTTTCACAAAATGTTATGGTGTATTTTTTCGACATGTCGATGTTTGTATCTTAATTTTGTTTCCTTTATGAGATATGGGTCCTTCAAATGTATGATATTTCCGCAGCCAGCCATACTCGCAAAAAGAGGGTGTCAACCTTATGACGTCACGCCCCTGTAAATACTGTCACACCAAGGCAGTTTTAAGTTGCCGTTTCAACAAGTTATGCCCGGAAAAAATATTTAAAGTTGGATTGATGTTTTAGTTTCGTCCACTTCTGATGCTATTAGCCATTCCCGTAATATGGCTGGTTTAGACAGTGGCAGTCGTTGAAAAGGGTCGGGGTTCCAGCTTTTCATTTTACGGCCGCAGCCGGTGTAAGAACCGCGGACCATGTTTAGCCTACCTAGCCACCTGATTGAGTAGCCTGCATCCGAGTCAGACTAGAGAGTTGCAACAGTGAGACACCTCTGAAAACACTGGCCAGTGGAAAGACTGTGTGGTCCGATGATCTTCTCTTTGCTTCGGTTTGATTGACGAGACCTTTGTGATGAAGTGTGTAGTGTTTTTGAGGTTGTTTATAGCGGGGAAACATCAGAAAATTATATTTACAAATTGGACCCGCCGTGATGCATTGACTGCGTTATTCGCCAAAAAGCTTAAAATAAGTTAACTCCATAATGGCACCGCATTGCTCGGAATGGCTCATCATTAGGGCATGGGAAAACGATGGTGAAACTTTCATTTTACGCCGGAGCTATCCTTTAAGTTGGAATGTGACTCAAGCCCTACCGTGCAGATCTACAAAATAATCTATCTTCATCATCGGCACTGCAAGTGAGAGACTAGAGAATGTTATTGCCATTTATCTGCGTCAAAGGAGACCTACTAGTCTAGACGGGTGGGACTGACAGCTCTGGGGCTGCACTTGTAGAAGAGCACAAGCATAGCGAGATGGAGGGGGAGACAGTGCTCAGAGCAGCTCCTGTGGTTCACTTCAAAGAGCGACATTAACAGCGTTATAGTGGGTTTGGCTACATTACCAGCATAGGCAGGGGACACGCTGATCTCAGTATCTAGAAAATATCGCTCTGATTTTAGGGGCGAAAAATAGGCTAGGCTACACCATTATATTGCACACACTCCGTCACGGCAAGTTAGTAAACAGAGTTTTGTTCTTGCCTGTGATATTGCTACTCACTGGGACTCTTGCTGGTAAAACAACGCTAAGCGCTTGAAATCGACCCCTCCCTCCCCCATGACGTTAAGTCGCGCATACTCTTTTAACATCCCGACAGTTAGATACTGGGATATGTTTCCGATTAAATTGACAGTGGCAAGGACAGTAGCTTGGAATCTAATGGAGCTAGGCAGCACTGACTACTAGTAGCCACAGTGAGCGTTCAGATGTAGCAAAGTTGTAAAGATGCAGTTCGATGTAAATAAATAGAACACTCAGCAGCTTACCGGTTTTGAACTTAAAAAAAAAAGGTCGCCAATGTTTTGGGACAATGATGCCGCCGTTTTTTTTCTTTTTCATTCCTTGTCTTATTTTCGTCCCATTTTCTCATTGACTTCTTCTTTCTTCTTCGTTCCAGTGTAGGATTAGGCGAGCTACAGAAATGGGGCAATTACCGCCACCGACTGGGTTGGTGTAAAACAGTCAGAAACAGTAGGCAGCAGGAAACAACTATTTTCTTACTCGTCACTTTTCTGAGTGTAGGCTAGCCTACTGTTCTTTTTTATTAGTTTGGATTGGACATTAAAATGTAGATTTAAATCATGTGTAATAATAGATGAGCAATTTACAAAGCGGATTCCAAAAAAGTTGGGATACTTTGTATTTTGTGAATAAAATCAAAGTGCTGGCATTTTCAAAACATTCAATATGTTAATAAGGTAGAGAATTATGTACAGACAACATATCAGTGGTTAAAGTCAATCAGAAATATTGTTTTGAGGTAATTATGTGATAATGTAAAATTTCACCCTTGGAACAAATCCCAAAAAAGTTGGGACGGGGCCAATAAAATGTGTTTTATATTGGATAAGACTAAACACAAGACAAGGGATAAGAACTGAACAGTTAAAGGGACAGTTTGGTCAATTTCAACATGCAGTTGTATTGCTCACGCTACCCTTGACTTGTCAGTACCTGGTGATGGCACCAGGTGACTCCTCCCCCATCCGACGAGCTGCCTGCTTCTTACTGTGCTCATCCATGCCTATGGCAGACAGGAAACTCCACGCAGACCTTGCTGGAATGCCCCTGCACCCTATGTCCACGGGGAAGACCCATGCCTGCCAGCCTCTGTCTCAGCAGTCTTGGGCCAGCTGTTGGTATTTTGCTTCCTTCCTTTCGTGGGCCTCCTCACACCCCTCCTCCCATGGTACTGTCAATTCAACCAGGATTATCTTCTGGTCCTTGGATGACCACAGCACTATGTCCGGGCGGAGGGAAGTTTGCACCACCTCAGGGAATTGCAGCCTCCTCCCCACATCCACCCTCATCTCCCAGGAGCTTGCGGCCTGGAGAATGCTGGTTCTTTTCCTTTTGGTGGTCGGTGAAGGTCCAGCTCCCTCCTTGACAAAGGTGATGGCTCTCTGTGCGGTTGTGTTGGCTGGTCTCCTCTTGACCCTCTCCCGCTCTATGGTGTCGGCCAATGAGAGGAGCACTTTGTCGTGGCGCTATCAATACCGCCCCTGGGTTAAGGATGTTTTGCACCCAGACAGTATATGGGCCAAGGTCCCCCTCTTGCCGCAAAGCTTACAAAGCGGATCCTTTCTTAGACCCCATGTGTGCAGATGTGCTGGGGAGGGGAGGGTGTTGTAAACAGACCGTAAGAGGAAGGAGATGCGATAGGGCTCCAGGCGCCACAGCTCCCTGCATGTGACTTTGCGCCTGGGCAAGCCCCATTTTGTCCAGGCCCCCTGCTGCACTGCTCTCGCTACTCGCTTCTCCTCCTCTCTGCTCCTCACTTCCGTTTGCACCATGCCTCTCCTGGTTCTTGTGCTTGCACCTCCCCAGGTTTGGAATTGTGCAGAGCCAAGGCCTTGTCGGTGGATGCACTGGTTGCCCACTATGTCCCGCAACTTCAAGGAGCTGACTGCCTGATCCACCGCTACGTTGGCAGCCCACTTGCGTCCAGACCTGGTTGTTATGCCAGTTTGACTGATGAGGTCATCGTTGGAGTCCCTCAGACTTAGGACAACTCTGCATTTCGCCACCTTGTACTCCTCAACTACTGGCGACAGTGGGAGTTGCAGTTGACCGGACCTGATGTAAAGTCCCACTGATGAGAAGCTTGGGGGAATGCCCAGCCACCTCCGCAGGTGCTTGTTGGTTCTCCTCTCAATGAGCTCAATAGTGGTCATGGGAAACTCGTAGTACTTTCCCAGGCATTTTATCGGGTTACCCTCGATTGGTGGGATGACCTCACCCTGGACCTGGAGACTAAACTTGCCGGTGACTCTACCCTTTTTGATGACCATGCTCCTGGATTTCCTGGCCTTGAACAGCATCGCTGCCCAATGTATCCAGCACCCATCTTGCTTGGACGTGCGTCACAGTGGTCACTGTGATGTCGTCCATAAACGCACGCAGTACTGGCTGCACAACACCGGATTCCAATTTAGGGCCCCGGGTTATGCCTTCCGCAGCGGTTAGCAGTATGTTCATGCCCATAATGAACAAGATGGGGGAGATGGTGCACCCTGTTGGAATCCCCTTTTGGAGGTCCAGCCAGTTGGTGGTAAAGAGTGCCGATGTAAATCTGAGTCGAAACCCTGCAAGGTAGTTGGTAATTAAGCCTCGGATTGCCACAGGGATGTAATAATGGTCAAGTCCTTCCTGGATGAGATCATGTGGAATTGACCCATACGCATTGGCTAGGTCTAGCCAGACGACTGTTAGGTCGCTTTTCTTCCGTTTTGCCTCTTGGATCAGTTGGGTAATCATCGAGGTGTGTTCCAGACAGCCCGAAAAGCCTGGGATTCCACCTTTTTGGATGGAAGGGTTGATATAGTGGTTCTGCATCATGTAGGTGGTGATTATTCGTGCCAGAACAGAGAAAAAGATCTTACAC
Organism: Engraulis encrasicolus; assembly: GCF_034702125.1. NCBI lineage: Eukaryota > Metazoa > Chordata > Actinopteri > Clupeiformes > Engraulidae > Engraulis > Engraulis encrasicolus. The sequence goes on from NC_085872.1 coordinate 52,034,118, forward strand.
TCTACGTTCAGAAGAGAGATCGTCCTGAACTGGGAGATTGTGGATGACCCCTCCTCTTTCGGCACAAAGCATCCCTCAGCCAACTTCCAGCTAGGTGGAATTGTCCCCTTGGCCCAGATCTTCCTCATGGTTTTCCATAGCCTCTTGAGAAGCTTGGGGCATTTCTTGTATACCTTGTATGGTATACCACTTGGGCCAGGGGCAGCTGATGATTTAGCCTTGTGGACGACGTCCCAAACTTCTTGCCAGGTGGGTTCCTTCCCATTCAGCTCAGTTGTCGGTTTCTCAGGCCTAGATATTGCGGTTGACCCCCAGACCCCGACTCCTGTTAGGGTCGCTGTGAGCTTCAGCAAGGAACTCTTCGACCTCCATTTTTGAGCTGGAGAGTGAGCCAGATTTTTGTTGGCCTAGAAGAGCCTTTGTGAAGCTGTATGGGTCCTTTACAAACTGAGATCTTCTCTTTTCTCTCTTCCGACGCTGCTTCCTGATATTCTCTGCTCTTCTGACCCTGCACAGTTGTTCCCTGATCTTACTTGTAAGGTCTTTGATACCTTCCTTCTCAGTCGGTGAGCTCGTCTTGAACCGCTTGTTGAGGGCCTTTATCTCGCTCCTTAGGCGACGGATCTCCCTCTCTCTCCTGTTTGGCTGCTGCTGTAGTTGGCGCTGGCCTTTCTGCGCCATAGTGCCAAACCGCTCCTTGGCGAGGTTGTACACTATGGTTGTCAGTGCATCAATCTTCCTATGAGCTGAGCCTGATGCAGTTGCTTCCAGGATGCCATCGAGGTCGTCGTCCAGCTGCATCCAAGCATTGCTGTCTGCCATCTTTGGCCATTTAATCCTCTCTCTCCTTGCTAATTGGATTGGGGTGGTTGGAGGGGGGTTCACATGAGTTGGTCCCTGGTGCTGGGGCAGTTCAGTTGCGGAGAGATCTTCAGCACTGTGGGGTGCTTCCTGGCTGGAGTTCTCCAACGTCTGACCAGACTCTGGGTCTGTGCGCTGCTCCTGAGCTGCTGATTCTACACTACTCTGGTGTTGCTTAAGTCCTCTGGTGCTTTTGCAGATCTTACCGCAATGGCACCTAACAGTGTATTCCACTCCAGTCAGAGTAGATTGCTTGAGCTTTCTCGTAGTCATGTTCCTTTTCCTGGCCGATACCGGTGTGTCCGTCCCGTTGAGTCTCTCTTCCGCCCCCCCTCTCGGCAGACTCTGGGGGTGTTGCTCATTTGGTTCATTCGTAGCTTAGGGTGGTGCCCTCTTACGAGTGCTGCACACAGGGTTGCTAGCCTTGAGTGCCCGCACCAGACTTTCCTGGAGGTCAGCTGCCTTTCTCGGTTGTCATCTAGTCTAATTCCTAGACGTCACTGGTTACCCAGAGTTGACTTGATGGATACACACGAGGTGCCTTCCTCAGCTACCTTATCCTGTCTGCAAGAAAACAATTGTGTGACCTGTTTACTCTTATGATGGAGCCACACTGTTGGAACATAGTAGAGATTGAAATTTGCCACCATTATGGGGCAATATAAGGCTGTGCTTCAAAATATAATGCCTTGGTAGCTATGTATGCTGTTTAAAGTCTGTATATATCATTTTAATGCTCCACATGAGTAAGAAGACCATAACCAAGGAACTACTGCACCCCATTACCATCATATATGCTGTCTTTCAGACTGACCACTAAATCAAGCTGAAGTATTCATTTTCTATATAATCTGGAGGGTGTGTAAGAACCCAAAACGTAATAACTGCCCATAACGTAATAACTGCCCATAACGTAATAATTTGGGCCCATTTGAAACGTAATACAACCCATAGCGTAATAACTTGCCCATAACGTAATAACACTTCCCTACCCATAACGTAATAACGTTCTGCCCATAATGTAATAAGTTCTTACATTATGGGCAGGTTATTACGTTATGGGCCTTACACAAAAAAAAGCTTTGATAATGTAATAACTATGCCCATAACGTAATAACTGCCATTAACGTAATAATTTGGGCCCATTTGAAACGTAATAAAACCAATAGCGTTATAAGTTGCCAATAAGGTAATAGTAAACTATGAACCAACCCAGCCAGACTGTGCATGAGATTCAGAAGAGGACAGCTGAAGAAGTTCAAGGCTTCTTTTCTTCCATTTTTTATAGAATGTAGCAAGGAAAATACTTTTCAGCAATTAGTTATATCCCCAAAACGCGGGGCGTAGGGGATGTAATGGTTTCCATATCCGCTGTCAGCCGCCGCGTCTGTCGCATTAGGTCCTTCGTGGTGTGTGAATGCTCTAGGGTAGGGTCATGAACTGATTCGAGTTTGGAGGTCAACACTTTCAAGATGGCTGAATTCAAGATGGCTGAATTTTTGTTTGGCCCATAACTTCTGACCGGGTGGATGGATTTGTCCCAGATTTGGTGTGTGAATGCTGTAGGGTAGGTTCATGGACTGATTTGAGTTTGGTGGTCAACATTTTCAAGATTTCATTTGACCCAACACTTCTGACTGGGTGGATTGATTTGCCCAGTAACACCTTATTTTAATGGTTCACCATTTCAATGGATCTACCACATTAGGTGCAGTGTAATAACCAGGGTAACAATCTTTAACACCATGTAATACTATTGTAATACCAGTGTAACAATTAGGGATGTAAAGATAACCGATTTTGGATCGGTTATCGTTAAGCAACATTGAATCGCACCGAATCGGCATTCAATCACACCGAATCGCTAAATATTTTTTATGAATCGTCCCTGAATCGAATCGGAGCCTGTGATTATTTTATTTTTTAATACTAAGGGGGGCATTGGCAGGGTTTTGATGAGGTCAATGGGGAAGCTTACGATGAGAACTGCTCCACCATGATGTAGTTTAAAAACCTATCTATCTATCTGTCTGTCTGTCTGTCTGTCTGTCTGTCTGTCTGTCTGTCTGTCTGTCTGTCTAATATGGGTGTAAAGATAACCGATTTTGGTTTTTTAAGCACAGACCCTAGACTAAAAGACAAATTAGCCAGACAATCAGATTTTTCCTGAAGTGGAAATTGTATTCAGAACCTGTTCAGATACAGGCCTTATAATTTGGTAAACTTTACCTTCAACCAGTTGGAAGTTTTAAACTAAATTAATGAACCCTGGTGCAATTTTATTTAATTAGCTTATATTCCAAATCACATAGCCTATTTAAATAAACACAAGTGCATTATAGGCCTAACTTTAATTTCAACTTAATGTGAAATGCAGCGTGCAGTTTGACCTATCTGTGTGGTCTGGTCTTTGGTCTTTTTAAAGATCAACTAGGCCAGCAATATGTTGCCCTCGTCTCACTGTGGTTTGAGGTTCTCTTTTTGTGCGCTGACCAATACATGGTTTTCATGTTAATAGGCCATTGACCTTGATTGGTGGTGCTTTTGTTCACTGGCATTGCCATGTCTTTGCATTGGACATGGATGTACAATAAACATAGACACTTAAATTGCAAATGTTGCAGCGTTTTCCTCCTACTATATATCTTCACTGAATGGTCAATAAATCTCTTTTTGGCTCTGAAACTTAAAGTACAGGTATATACATGTTTCCACAACCTAACATATGGCCATCTAAATTCTGATGCGTCCAGTGTCACATGCATGCGCTATCTGCATTTGTTTCCCCATTCACTTTGCATTAGATTATGTCACTATGCATATTATTTTTGTTTCAGTAGCCTACACATCAAACAGAACATTTTGAGGTTGGCAACCTCACCCATTCAGGCCTACTGCACAAACAAAAAGTCTGAGATCTTGGCTACTAAAGTATAGAGGGGGCTTGCCATGATGAAGTCTGGGAAGCCCTGGGAAGTCTTGATTGTATATTGAACCATTGTCGTGATCTAACACAATTTGCTGCTTTTGTGGCAGCAGCCGAGCAGAATATTTGATAGTTATTGTGTTCTATGTAATGTTTTATTTCATTAGATAGAGGCCATGGATATTGAGCATTTGTAGGCTATATAAAGATACAACATGTAAATATGCCAGAATGTAAATAATAAGAAAGCAAAAAAACAAAACAAAAAAATCTTTTCTATTTCCTCAGTTTTGCCCGGCCTATTGTGGCCTGTTTTCTTGTGGATAATCACATTTTTCTCAACAAATTTTCTCCCACGGGAGACCATGCCCCCAGACCCCCCTAGTAAGACTCTTATACAACATAATCCCCCAAAAACGCCACTGCACACCACACATGTGCGCGCACCGCTGCAGCACACGCGCCACTCCGTGCCACCGCGCCACGCCGCACCTTTCTCACCTTTTTCACCCCTGACCCGTTTCCATGCCTGTTAATACCATTTATTATATGGTTGTGACGTCATCTGTCGAATGCTCCATTCATTTCAACGGGGCTCCCCAACGTTCGGACGTCTGTTATTTTTCGATAACGGACGGGTTGGTCTATAACAGACCGCTGTCAATGGCAACAAGACTTTTCACTGCTAAAGCGACTTTTCAACAAGACTCTAATCAGCTGCTGTGATAGACAGCACCCGTTGTTCTGCCGCTGTCAATGGCAACAAGACGTTCACTGCTAAAGCCACTGGCTTGTATACAAGTCAGTGGCTAAAGCGAATGTTTCATATCACTCCGCTCTTTTGTCACTCTAATCAGCTGCTGTGATAGACAACACCTGTTGTCCTGGCTAGCCTACCTAGCTGTTGCCTAGCGGTGTTCCACAACGGCACTGTTTTGTTTTGCGCAGCAACAATCTTAACATTAAATAGGTCTAAAGAAATGTCCCCGCATGTGTGAATCATTTAAGTATATCCATATAATAAGCGGGTTAACTTTCGGCGAGTCGGTCGCTTTGTGGAATAGCAGCACTTCAGAGAGAACAAGACCCCTCCGCTCCGCGTCGGGGTCTAAAGATTCTCTCTGTCGTGCTGCTATTCCACGGTAGCGACCTTCTCGCCGAACGTTAACCCTTACGTAATACCACTTACACAAAAATACATGATGTAAGTACAAAATTGGTACATGGTATTATACTGGTATTACATGGTATTAAAGGAACAGTCCACCCAGGAACAGTCCACCAAAGGAACAGTCCGAGCATTATTCATGAACGTGCGTACCATTTTCTTTTCAGAGTTTTCAGTACTTACATTTATTGGATCAGAATTATTAGCATACCTTAGCATAATCACTGGAAGTGGATGGGGGCAATAGCATCAAGCCACAAGTGACCGCGGCACGGGGTTAAATAGCTGGTTTGCACTCTGGTGAATTTTAAATTAATTTTAAAGTAGTTTATAAGTACATTTGAGGATGTTTTGTTCGCCCCCATAGACTTGCATTGCTACACTTAATTTGGCTATACAGTTTAACCCTCTAGCTACCAGAATTTTTTTTGAATAGGCCGGAATCCTACCAGGAATTCTAAGGAAAAATTGACATTTTTGTCATATTCTAAACAATGTCAAATAACTTGAAAAGAAATGAAAAGTGTCAATTACAAGTTACTTTCATATTAAAGTAGAGAAAACACACTTTCAAATGGTATATCATTTATGGATAATTAATTGTTCAGTATTCCCATAGAGTGCCTTTGATGTGGATTAAATGATAAAAATGTGATAAAATCCGATATTATCTAGGCCTATCTATCTATATATCTATATATTTAGGCCTATCTATCTATCTATCGATCTCTCTATCCATCTATCTATCTATCCTTGGTCTATCCATCCATCCATCCAGGGTCAAAGTTGAACAATGATCATGTGACGACAACAAATGTCGTTCACCCAAATGTCCTCTTTTCAAGCGGTTTCAAGCGGTATAACTGTAATGGACTACACTAGCTAATAATGTTTGAACTAAACCATGCCAAATATGTGTACGGATAACCGGAGGCGTGTCCGCGATAGCAGACAGGACATGAATGGAGCTCTAGGAAGTTTCCCCTCCCAATTTGGCACAGGTAAGACGCGCCAGGCATCACCGACTTTGACCGGAATTGAAGTGCTACAAACACCACGTTGGTAGGCTATTATTGGAAGTTAGCATTCAACTCAACGTCTTCGCGCACATTTTTATGAAGGACAACGTGGAGTAGTAACAGTCCTTGACTGCTTTGCCAAAGCTGACACGCAAAATGAGTAACCAATTGTTCCATGCTGCGCTTCCTTCACGATGCGCTGTTACGCAGAGCTGTCGCTGTAAGTTGTTCCAGGAAATAAGATGGATACCAACATATGGTTTGACTCTGAAAACACACCGAAGACAGTTTACATGTTTAATATGTAGCGTGTAGACATCGGCTGGACAGTTGTGTTTGCTATTTAGGACCATGGCAGAACTCATCACAGTTGAACACCATCTCATAAGCTTAATAAAACAACATGATCTAAAAATAGCCTAAATAGTCATACACATGTGCTGTTGACCATGAAAATAGATCGAAGAGGGTTGGAAGTTTTCATATTTAGTGTATATTAGTTGTAGAAACAGAATGGTTGTGTTTGTAGCCATCCAATCTCGGACGGCCGTCATTTGAATTGACGCCAGATTGCCAAATCGCATAAAGCGGCGCATCTCGTAATAAAATCTAAAATACTGAAAAATAATATAATATAAACCAATAGTTTTTATACTGAAAGTATATCGAGGAGGGTCTGTAATATTGAGCTAAAGTGTTTGAAAGCTGGAAAAACTGCATGATGACGGCCGTTCAGCTGTATTTTCATATGAAAATATTCCGGCCGGCCGCGGCCGTTCTGGTACAGATCCAGCCGGACGTTCACGGCCGTTATGGTAGCTAGAGGGTTAACTAGGCAATGCAAACACATAGACAACAACGATACAGTATGCACATTCATGAATATTGCTTGGAAATACTGCAAATATGTGAAAATCAAAAAAGGGTGGACTGTTGCTTTTAGTATTGTAACACTGGTTATTACACTGGACCTAATGTGGTAGATCCACTGTAATAGTGAACCATTAAAACAGGTATTGGAAATCGAAAGTGACTGCATAGGCTAGTTACAATGGTAAATATGTAGCCAAGTGTTTAGCCAAGTGTTTTAAGTTAACATCAGCCAAGGTTGGTTGACAGGTATGCTAACCATGCTAATAATATTACATTGTTAACTAACTAAATTTAATTCATTAGATTTGAAATTGAATTAGCTATTGTTGTTCTTATGCCTTGGTGGAACAGACATCTACGTAGGGGCTGTGATAATGTAGTTTAATGATGATATCAAACTACCAATTATGGTAACATTGCTTATATGTACACTACCGTTCAAAAGTTTGGGGTCACCTTCATTTTTCCAGTTATCTGTTTGCAATTCAAGTCGCAAACATCTTTTGAATAGCTTGAAATGGAATAATGGAAAGTACTGAACAGCCACAGGTGAAAAAAGGTTTGATTACCCATAAAATTGGTTAAACTGGACAGAAGAGTGAAATCTAACCAAGCTTTTTGACCCATTTATTACATAGAAATACGTGTTTTAGTCCATTTTTCTACAGACATTTCTTTGGTTTATCAGAGAATGCGTGGCACTATTGGAAAACTCAGTGTCTACCCTTTCCAATGGTAGGTGTATGACATTTGTTGAGTTGCCACCTCGTCCACAAATTCAAGTCAAAGTAGCTGCATGATTTTCTAGCCATCAGAATGAACCTACTTATGAATGCACGATCCATTGTCTCAGCGATGTTTTAGTGTGCAAGCCAGTGCCATACATCGTTGGAAAGTGTGGATTTTCCTCTTTCAAATGATGTGTATATCATCCGGCATTGTATGAATTGACAGGACCAGACATCAACTTTTGCATGCATGGGGCTCATAGAACTCGTGGGCAATTCTGGACCTCATCTCATCCAAGGAATGAATCTGTAGAACCGCAACTGGCTATTATTAATGCCAAAGGAGTCTACACTTTGATTAGTACACCAGACTAGACACTACCTTAGTAAAGGTACACTTTGATTAGTCAAAAGTTAGTGATACATTTTGGTTTGTCTATACAAGTAAATCCATTCAACAGTTACTTTTTCCAATATCAAATTGCTTATTTGTTGCATGCATTATTTTCAAGGAACAATTACTCTATACACTGATTTCATACCAGATCTGAAATTGAAAAGGAATAAGATAAACTGTCATAAATAAGCATTGTGAGAGGAAAGTGTGGTGACCCCAAACATTTGACCGGTAGTGTATATGTATACAATATATGTTTATATTGTTTCTGAACTGAATCAGGTTAGCTGATGTGATTACTATACTATCTTAAAAAATCTAATTATGGTACAAAATGAACTGATTAACTATAAATCTAGTCTTACCTGGGTGCCAATGATGTAGGCTAATAATGTAGGTAGACAACAGATTTGGCCAACCCTCTCTTTGAGAGGAAATATTTAGTTATTTTCAATTCAATTCTTTATTAAGGGAAAGCCCATTGAGATGTTCCATCTCTTCTCATGTAAGAACCCAAAACGTAATAACTGCCCATAACGTAATAACTGCCCATAACGTAGTAATTTGGGCGTAATAAAACCCATAACGTAATAACTTGCCCATAACGTAATAAAAATTCCTTTCCCAAATCGTAATAACGTTCTGCCCATAACGTAATAAGTTATTACGTTATGGGCATGTTATTACGTTATGGGCCTTACACTAAAAAAAAGCTTTGATAATGTAATAACGATGCCCATAACGTAATAACTGCCAGTAACGCACAGATGACTTCAGTATTTGCAATGCACTTTACTATTGTACTGTTCATATTTCGTCTGACCTCTATTGTTGCAGCAAATAACAGTGACTGGATATTTAAGCGGGCTTGCAGAGCAAGGCCAGATTCTAGTAATCTCTAAGTAAAGTTTATGCTTGCTTGCTTGCTTTATTCTCTTGTGCAGGGCGGTAAAAATAGAAAATGGATCTCCTCCTAGGCCTTTCCAGATAGAGACACCGTTCAAACACTAAAACGACCGGCTCGGCTTGGAGATCATTTGTTCTGCTATAGCGTGTCCGTGTCTCTTGTCGCTTTTCCGCTTTTTGGCGATTTTCTGCAAGTTTGGGTCCCCATTGAAAACAATGGTAGAACCTTCATGAACCAAGGTTCCGCCACTCTAAAGATCAGAGTGTAGGAGGCTTTTTCGTTCATAAAACATCAACACTTTCACCTAGAAGTTTAGTTGACGCATTGTTAGCGAGCTCTATGGGATGTCTCCAAATTGTCAAAGTTTTATCTCCCAACTCCCATTACTTTTTAAATGGCAGGTGTGTAAAAACGACAGGGCTTTTACATTGGTTTTCCCATTGAGGCTTGAAGTGCCTTTTTCAAGAGGTCAGCGCATGTCCCACAAGAGGTCTATTTGTGACTGAACCGTTTAACCTATAAACTTCATTCAGAGACTGTTAGAGAGATCAAACGTATGACTCCGATCTGTAAGCAGGACACGTGCCAATTCCTTTTAGTTTTTTTTAGCAACATCAAGCTAAAGACAAAAAAACTGTTTCTGATTCTGCCCTCTGCCTTAGAGCACCATACTAACTACCATTCAGTCAATCAGAACAGGTGCAGCCAATATAGGGTTCCATCTCAACTGTCACTTTCTCTCAACTTTCTATTCTTAACGAGCAACTGCTCTGTAGTTCTAGAAGTCTATTGTTCAGCTCTTCAATGCAATGTAATATTGTCTTGCTGTAATGCTTTTCATAGGCAGCTGCTTGGCCCAATGGTAATAGTCCTGCAATATGGAGGTTGGGAGCTTGAATCCCACTCGGACTCATGTTGATTTTCAAAATTATATCATATGCAGTGTTCCTTATCCAATTAAAAAAAAATACCATGTATGTCATTTAGTATCAATGACAAAGGTGCTGGATTAGAGATATGGAGTTTGGGAGTTTGAATCCCACTCGAACCCATGTTGATTTTCAAAATTATATATGCAGTGTTCCTTAGCCAACTTCAAATACCATGTATGTCATTTAGTATCAATGGCAAAGGTCCTGGATTACAGATATGGAGGTTGTGAGTTCGAATCCCACTCGGACCCATGTTGATTTTCAAAATTATATCATGCAGTGTTCCTTAGCCAACTTAAAATACCGTGTATGTCATTTAGTATATCCCCAAAACGCAGAGCTACAACACTTTCAAGATGGCTGAATCAAAGATGGCTGAATTGTTTGGCCCATAACTTCTGACTGGGTGGATGGATTTTTTTTCCCAACATTTCTTTTAGTTTTGCTTTCTCAATAGTACTTTGTTTCATCTCTGCCCCAAAAGGCAAGCCCGCTTCCAGCATTTTCTGTGAGAATGCAATCTATCCTTATCCTCTGCATTTCCTATGTGTTCAATCCAATTGTCTAACTACGAAGTTTTTAGCTATTATAATAATGACAAATACATAGCCTACAGTATTCCAAATTTCAATTCCTTTAATGCAAACATTTGAACTGCAAATTTCATACATGAACTACACAAATAGTGAAATTAAATGTCTTTTGTTTGTTATACAAAAAATAATGTTAATTAAAATGACAGACTGCTATTCTGTATAAAATTCTATTTTACCAGAATACTTTTCATCATATTGAAATGTAAAACACACACACATACTGTAGCATCCTCAACATAAACATTAGGTAAAATGAGTTCAACATAGAATTGGCATTGCTTTCCATAAATATCATGGCTGAAGTGTTGGTGTGTGCTGTGATCTTGTTTTGGTCTGACTCAAACTTTTAAATATAAAACATGTAAACAAACAAAATATGCATACTCAAAATAAACATAAGGTAGAATAACATCCACATACTGTAATACTGACGTTACTTTTTCCAGTAAATGTCCTTGATCTTGTAAATTTCGTAGCCTACATGACTAAAAAGTATCCACGCTTTCATCCATTGGCTGTTCTCGCATAATAAGCCTTTCAGTCGTGTGCTGAGAAGGCTGCTGCGTCCAGCAGCCTTGTACAGCTTCATGATGCTTATTGATATGTCACCTCCACAGTCGCCTTCAAGTAGGCTCTCCACAAGAGCATCTCATATTTTTTTTTTGATTAAACATGGTGCACAGCTGACGGATCAGGTGTGACACTAAAGCGATGGTTCAGAGTAGATTCACCCTAATGCCATTTGAACCGTGACATCCATCCAGTAGTCCACCCAAAGTGTTTTCTGGCTTGGGCGAACATTAGCAGAGTTACCGAGTTATTGTATGACTATTACGAATAGCTTGGCTTAAGTGCTATTGGGCATTCACATACATCTCCAAACCTACCTCAGAAAATTAACATGTCATGACACCAAACTTCTACAGTAGTACAAATATGGTCTCTATTCACCAAACTAAGCATTTGGAAGTTTGGAAATAGTGCTGGAGTTTATTATTATCAACTCAAGCTGAATAGATTCTGTCCTGCTAAAGCTTTGCCATCAGGGGCAGGATCAACATCAGGGACATAGACTGAGTCACCATCAGACAAGGAGGCAGCTTCAGCACCATGGCAGAAAACTACTCCGAACCATCACTTTAAATGCCCCAAGCATGGTCATATCTTGTTCAAGGACAAAACCAATACTTTTCTGTAAAACCTCTGAAGGTTAATAGGGAGCTCCATGACACATGGGTTTTTCAGCACCAGGGGTAGAGGCATCATCAACATCAGAGACAGAGACAGGGTCACCATCAGGGACAGAGGCAGGGTCACCATCAGGGACAGAGGCAGGATCAACATCCGGGGCAGAGGCAGGGTCACCATCAGGAACAGAGGCAGGGTCACCATCAGGGGCAGAGGCAGGGTTACCATCAGGGACAGAGACAGGGTCACCATCAGGGACAGGGGCAGGATCAACATCAGAGACATAGGCAGAGTCACCATCAGACAAGGAGGCAGCTTCAGCTAAGGCCAAGACCTTTAGGTCTGAATACGTCAAACCGGACCGAACTGTTTGATATACCCACAAAAACTGAAAAGGGACTTGTGCTTCCTATGAGGACTCTTGTGCTTCCTGTGAGGACTCTTTTCAGTGTGTTCTATTTTTATTTTCAAGCAAAATAGTAAAATGGCCCCTGCTGGAAAACAGCCCCCTCTATTCTAATGAATCTATTCTCTTAATCCACTTCAATCTCAAATGTAAACTAGACTGCCTGTGCAGTCGCCTTCGACTGCTTAAGGTATATCCCCGAAACGCAACGCTTCTAGTCCCCCATCATTCCTACCACTCCCGTCCACCTTTTCATAAACGTATATGATAAATACAAAATATTAAAGAAATATATTTAATATCTATACATAGATCAATGACGTGCATAGGCTTAAAACCAAATGACTATTGTGAAAATGAAGCAAAAAATGGGGCAAATGGTAACACTGTTTTAATGGTTCACTATTACAGTGAATATACCACATTAGGTACAGTGTAATAACCATTGTAACAATATTTAATACCATGCAATACCAGTGTAACAGCATGTACCAATTGTGTACTACATCATGTATTTTTGTGTAAGTGGTATTACATGGTATTGTATATTGTTACACTGGTATTACACTAGTATTACATGGTATTAAATATTGTACATTGGTTACTACACTGTACCTGATATTGCATATTGTTACACTGGTATTACACTAGTATTACATGGTATTAAATATTGTTACACTGTACCTAAATAATATGGTAGATTCACTGAAATGGTGAACTGTTAAAATAAGGTAGTACCGGACAAATCAATCCACCCAGTCAGAAGTTATGGGCCAAATAAAAATTCCGCCATTTTGAAACTGTTGACCTCCAAACTCAAATCAGTTCATGAACCTACCCTAGAGCATTAACACACCAAATCTGGGAGAAATCCATCCGACTGGTCAGAAGTTATGAGCCAAACAAACATTCGGCCATCTTCAATTCAGCCATCTTGAAAGTGTTGGCCTCCAAACTCGAATAAGTTCATGAACCCACCCTAGAGCATTAACACACCAAATCTGGGAGAAATCCATCCACCCAGTCAGAAGTTATGGGCCAAACAAAAATTCGGCCATCTTGAATTCAGCCATCTTGAAAGTGTTGACCTCCAAACTCGAATCAGTTCATGAACCTGCCCTAGAGCATTCACCCCAAAAATCTGGGACAAATCCAAACATCCGTTCAAAAGTTATCGCGTTAACACGAAAGACCTTACGCGGCGGCAGTGGCGGCGGCGGACGCGGCGGACGCGGCGGACGCGGCGGACGCGGCGGCGGTGCACGCAAAACCATTACATCCCCGACGATCCGCGTTTCGGGGATATACATATAGGCCTATTTCAAATAAATAATAAAATAAAATAAAAAATCTAAGAAATTGTACAATGTATTTTACAATGCATCACAATAAGATAATATTTGATGTTCAGATGTTGTCAGAAGTTCATTTAATTTGGTACAATGGTACAAACTGCACACAAGTATAGTGTTTCCATGAGGTCTTTCACATTGGAACGATTGGACAAGGCAGCATGGAATTTCCTAATTTATAACGAGACTGCATTCCCAAAGAAAATGCTAAAAATGCAGTGTGTGCTGAGTGCTAGCATATTTAGCATAAACCATCTACTCTGAGTTACTGCATATAGCATTGAAAACTGAAATAGCCTAACAGACAGTCCAATAAAACATCTTAAAATAATTAACCTTATTAGTATCTTTGTTAACCTACTTTGGGTGAGTAAGACTAGAGTCGGAGTTAAGCATTTGATTGGTTACCATAATTAGCATTTTTAAGATAGTTTGTATAGTAATCATATCAGCTAACCTGCTTCAGTTTAGAAACAATATAAAAATATATATTTAATTATATCACATTAACATAACATAATAAGCAATATTACCATAATTGGTAGTTTAATATCATCATTAAAATACATTGTCACAGCCCCTAGATGTCTGTTCCATCAGGGCATAAAAACAACATTAGCTAATTACCTCCACCAAGGAGGTAATGTTTTCGGTCGCGTTGGTTTGTCTGTCTGTTTTTCTGTCTGTTTGTCAGCAGCATAACTCAAAAACTAAACATTTTTGGACAAAACTTTGTGGGTTTGTTGATAATGACCCAAGGAAGAAGTGATTAAATTCTGGGGGTGATCCGGATCACGAACCGGAACCAGGAGGATAGCTCAAAAACGAATCAAGTGATTTGGACGAAACTTTGTGGAGCTATTAGTAATGACCCAAGGAACAAGTGATTAAATTCTGGTGGTGATCCGGATCACGAACCGGAACCAGGACTTTTCAAAAGATTCTTCACTATCTAGACGCCCCCTAGTGACCAGAAATTGAATTGCGAGAACAGCACTAAAACAAGGCACAAAGATTTAGGGTGTAACATGGTCAAATGTATCAAGTCTGCGCTCTCTGAGTGCTTCTAGTTACATTTTATTTACTGAATAAAATTTAAGATAGTGAACAATTTAGTATTATTAGCATGGTTAGCAATACCTGTCAACCAACCTTAGCTAATGTTAACTTAAAACACTTGGCTACACATTTACCATTGTTGCTATTTGACGCTATTGGCTTTTTTATGTTTCAAATGGGCCCAAATGATTACATTACTGGCAGTTATTACGTTATGGGCATCGTTATTACATTATCAACGCTTTTTTTTTTAGTAAGGCCCATAATGTAATAACCTGCCCATAACGTAATAACTTATTACGTTATGGGCAGAACGTTATTACGTTATGGGTAAGGAATTTTTATTACGTTATGGGCAAGTTATTACGTTATGGGTTTTATTACGCCCAAATTATTACGTTATGGGCAGTTATTACGTTATGGGCAGTTATTACGTTTTGGGTTCTTACAAGTGGGTCCCATGGATTTAAAGGAAAACAGCTAATAAAAGTTTTTTTTAAATTATTGTTAGCCAAATAACGTAATGACCTGCCAAATACCTCATTATGTTATTACCAGGGATGCGATATTGGCACCAGTGTATCGGTATCGGGTTCAGATATCAACATAATTCAAAGATCGGATCTTATCGGATTGGATTTTTCCCAAAATATTGGAATTTTCCCAGTACTGACATTGAGCCAGGTGTAACCTTATTTTGAAATCATGACACTTGCATTTTAGTTTTCAGGATGGGATACTTGGGCCTACCTCAAGTTGAAACCCATGCATATATGTGGCTTTGATATTGGATCAGAGTAGTATCGGTATCGACAGATATTCAAATTTAGATATTGGGATCGGATTGGAAGTGAAAAATGTGTATCGGTGCATCCCTAGTTATTACAGTACATTATTGGTAGAGAAATATTATGTTATTGGCTTCACTACGTTTCAAATGGGCCCAAAGTATTATGTTGATGGCAGTTATTACGTTATGGGCATCATTATTACATTATCAAAGTTTTTTTTAGTGTAAGGCCCATAATGTAATAACTTATTACATTATGGGCAGAACATTATTACGTTTTGGGTAGGGGAGTGTTATTACGTTATGGGCAAGTTATTACGTTATGGGTTTTATTACGCCCAAATTATTACGTTATGGGCAGTTATTACGTTATGGGCAGTTATTACGTTTTGGGTTCTTACAGGGTGTATGACTCCATGATTTGCAAAAAGAATGAAATATTTTCCATTCTGTAATCAGAGCACAGTTTCACATGTCTCCTAGGTCCATCTAAAATGAGCTTTTCAGCATGCAACACTGTTTAATGTTTGCATCATGTGCCTTAATCAAGTGTTGGAGTGTCATAGTTTGCTTATTGACGACGAATATGTCATGATCTCTTAAGTCGTGTAATGATTTCTATATTACGGAAATAGGCCTTATTATATGCCTGCAATTTTGATAATTCAGTCTTTCTGTGTAATAGATAAGTAATTAGTCCCTCAAACTCTTCGCTGCTGAGTGCCACAGCATCTATGTGATGGTATTTTATTTGTGCATTCATGTTGGCAGTCAACAAAAGTCCTTTTATGTTCTTACATGTGTTATTGTTTAGAATTATCCAACTATTTCAAGTTTCAGCCCTGTACCAACTTTTTTGAGATTTCTTACATGGTTCAAATTTTCCCTCAATTAACTCAAAACAATAACTCTGCTTGCCTTTAACAACTGATATGTTGTCTGTACATAATGCTCTTCCTTATTAACATATTGGATGTTTTGAAAATGCCAGCATTTTGATTTTATTCACAAAATACAAAGTGTCCCAACTTTTTTGGAATCCGCTTGTATTAATTGAATAGTCTGATTTGGATGGCAAGTGTGGGGTAGAGAGGTTGGGGTGTGGTGCGGCGGCGCGCGGGAGTGGGGTGCGGGTGGGGGGGATCGAACGATCCCCTCGATCCCCCCCTCCAGGGCCGGTTTTAAGCATAGGCCGGCTAGGCAGTCGCCTAGAGCGCCATGTGAAGAAGGAGCGCCGAAATGGCGCTCTCTAGTGATGGGAAACTTGAAGCGAGGCTTCGAAGCCTGCTTCGAGCAAAAGTGGGCGTAAAATCTGAAGCCTCGCTTCGAGGCGTTTGACGTCAAGAAATACCACGTGACAATGCCAGATGAGGCTTCACATTTTGCGAAGCGCGTGGACGCACCGCTACCCAAACGAGCTTTCTGTGCCTCGGAGCACTTGTCAAGTTTTCAGATTACGTTTGTTGTGTGAATGTTGAGACTGGATATGTAGTGACTTTGATTTGGTTCCACTGTACAATAAATTCAGCTTGTGCCGTAGATTGACCCAAATGTCCAAATATGATATGCGATTCCCTTTTGAAGTAGATTTTCAAAGTGAGACGCTACCAAAGACGTGGTGGAAAATTGTTTTAGTTCTACCTTGAGCTAAGCTACCATAAATGAGACAGCAGTTCTGTCAGCAATTATTAGTAGGCCTACTCAACGTTATACAGCTAAATAAGAGTGCAGACATATTTTATTTATTTTAATGGGTTTTGTGCGGGCTTCACAAGGCTTCACAAGTTGTGTCATCTTGACTACAAAAAGGAAACTCTTTAAAAAGTCAAATAGCTGGCGCAGTGGTTAAACTGTCCGACCTGACTTCTCAGGGTCATTGGTTCAAATCCTCGTGGTAGCAACGTGATGGTGGATCAACTAGTTCTTAATTTCGCAGGGTAGCGTTCTGCCAAATCTGACCAAGTAAGCAATGAAATTATCTGCGAGCCTGGTCTAATGGTGAAGGCGGCAAAGTGTTACCTTTATCGTTGTGAGTTCGAATAGGCCTAGTGGATATCTGATATTTGTTAGAATATCTTGAATTATGCCTACATTTCATTGATAGGCCTATAATGTGACTCTATTCATTATATTTCCTGTTTAATTGGCTGCTGTTGCGTTTATGGCCGATCACTCCCGGTCGAGCGCCGACCTCCACAAAATGATGCTCTCTCTCACTTCCACGATAACACATGGGTCAGCGTTAAACTTGATTTGAGTGTTCCAACATCACGAGTCATTAATTCCACACACACCCCATCACATTTATTGAAACGGAACGGATACAAATAAGACACAAGAAAAAAAAATTAAAATGAAATCAATGCATGCCGTGTCATTTCATTGCACACCAGATGGCGCCAGTGAGAAATGAGGCTTCGAAAAATGCTTTGAATGCTTCGAACATTTTTGCCTGAAAGCCTCAGTGGTTCAGGAAGCCTCATTTGCCCATCACTAGCGCTCTCCGATGCGTAATTTTGCGATATGTTTTTTTTTTTATGAAGTCGCAATCAACAAAGCGTGGCGAAAGCGCTCCTCACGGCAAAGCGCCCCTCAGCCAATAGTAATATCGCTTCCAACTGTCTCAGGGAAATCTGTGAACCAATAAACAGACAGTTCTGAGAAAGGGGGCGGGACGAGTGACAGCGTGCGATCTATTTTGAATTTGGAGACTCACTCGAGAGACAGAGAGGGCAAGCGCAAACAGCAGTGCTCTGCTGGATGGAGAATTGTTATGTTCTCATTAAACCACTCATTGCATGATGCAGGAGTTGCAGAGGGTGTTTTGGAACTATGTGATTTAATCAGCAACCGTTTGTGATTATGGAAAGCCTAATAGTTGTGAGGTTACTATTTGGAATTAGAGAGAAAAAGAGCTTTGTTTTTGATCTGAGAAATCGCTAGTTAGCATGCTAACATTAGCCAAGTATGCCTATGAAATCCAGTAAAGGAGCTGTTAGCCTACTCACTACTCACTAACACCCACCTGATAATACTTGATTAGGTTGACAAGCAATGTAAAGTAAGACTGGTGGAATGTTTAAAACAATTTTAGCTGCCATATCTCCTTCCATCCACATGAATTACCTGCTTGTTGTAAGCTTAAAAAAACATTGTTTCCAGACCAGAATGACATAGCCTACATGAATCATGTAACAGAACCATGCACAGCATGTTTTCATGCTGAGTGATGTAGTATTGCAGACAAGTGAGGCTATTTACTATATTTTGTATATTATGTATATTTGTATATTATTACAATAGCGTGACAGCTCTTCTCCCTTTCTCTCACCCTGTCCCTCCAGTTCAAATACAGATAGCCCCCTTCTCATTCTCCTACTCACAATGCACCACTATTTCCAGTCCAGACATGAAATTGGTTTGGAACTCAAACTCGCCTAGGGAACCAAATAAGCCAGAACCGGCCCTGCCCCCCTCCCTACGGGCCTGCCTGTTGTCAGAAATATAGAATACTGTGTTGGAATTTGGAATTTCGGTGGTCTAATTGGACCCGGTGCAATTGATTGATGTATGCACCTGTAATTATAATTAGTCAGTGTGTGGCTGAACATTTAATTAGCTCACTAGGCCTACCGGCTTGTGCAACTTGGAACTTGGAATTTGGAAATACCCTTAGAGACGCCAGCAGGCACAACAGTTTTAATTTTTCGTTTCTTTAATGATGGTGTTTATGTTTTATTAAGAAGAAGAACTTTATTATTTTAGAAACGTTTTTTTTTATTTTGTGACAAAAGGAAAATGGAACCTGATTAAGTTTGTGATATGGAAAATAAACCATCAAAGAACTATTAAAATCACCTCGTGGCGTCAGTGACTTATAAGAACCCACTACACAGTGCATGTTTCTTTTAGATGTATTTCAGATTGCCAATGTTGACAGCATCCTTGCACATTGTTTATCTTGGTCTCAAGAGAGATGAACAGACCAAGGATATGGATCACTCGAACCATGTTGTGTGATCTGAAGAGACCAAGATAAAAAAAATATATGCTTAAGATGGTGTCAAGCATATGTGGTGGTAAACACGCCGAGATAACGCAAATTAAAACTTACATCTGCGGGTTCACCACTTTGATTTGCAGCACACTTTCTGAACCAAGTCTGAACCAACACGAGTACGGCTTTGACACACCACAGCTGTAGGGGTAGGCTATTCAATTCACCACTACTGTTGTTGGATAACAGCGAGAGGGATGCTGACAGTCAAAAACATTACTACCGCTGGAAGGACGTGCAAGGATACCGTTATTTTATCCATTGTTTTGTATTAAATAAACAACAGATTTTGAGACACCCCGTAGCACTTTGCTTTGCGCACGGACACAAGGGGGAATATAGGATATTTTGGACGACACGTGTCTGCACTGCAGAAGCTTGACAGAATTAAGGAGGGCAGTCGGGACGACTTTTACTGAACGGTTCTTTTCAAAGATGATTAAGCACATGAAGATCATTTTGTCATATCAAGACCCACATGTGAATTATGTAGGCTAATTTTAAAATGGGCCTGACGTTGAGGCAGCACGCTGTATTCTTTCTTTCTTTTTATTGAAACGTTGAAGTCGTTTGTTGCGGTTCTCCCCTTTTAATGTATAGGCTAAATCAAGGCTATCACAGCTGTCACGATACGCACACAATATGTGTCTCTTGTCGTGGATATTTATTATAACGTATTCGGTACAATACAGAGCTCAAGTGAAGCGTGTCTTCATTAACTTGTCCAACTATTCAACTGGTGACCGGAAGTACGTCACCGCGTAATATACTGATAGCGTCAATACATCATTACATTACATCTCCCCCTTTTAAGACAATAAACAAAAGGTAACCTTTACCTGTACTGAGTCCATCCAGGGAATCCCAAGCACATTCAAATAAACAGGACTTACTGTAATAGCAGGTTCAGGTAAGCAACTTAAGCCTTATTAAAAATTAAATCCATTTTTACCAAGTGCATATTTCTTCCTTTCTTCCTTTTTTTTCAGAACCCATCAACTTCCATACTACTGTACTGTAGTACTTGTAACAGATATAAACAATGCCTTAAGTGCATCAACAATCATCCATATTACATACTACTGTACTGTAGTATTTTTAAGCACATAAACTTTATACAATAAGTGCATTGCAACATTAACTGCAGAAACATTTTTTTTCTTCTCATCTTCACTTTTCTCCCCCTTTTTTTTCCTTGCTGTGATGCCTCAGGTTTTTTTTTTTTTTTCTTCAGTTTTTCTGTCCTTTCAGGTTTTATTTTTACCTTTCAACTAAATTAGTTAACTTAAAGACCGTAACGAAACCTGTAAAACAATGGTTAGGCATTAGCAATGAAACAGTCAAGAATCAATCATTGAGTCTGAACCGGAGAGGTGTCCGGATTTCACGGCCCCTGGAGGTCAGTCTGGCTGTGCCACCAGACAGAGTAGGCCGTGCCGGTGTACTCTGTGTAGTCTCTGGTGCAGACGGCCCCGGCGATGCTCTTTGGCCCCTGGTGACTATCACAGGAACTGGACTGCTGGCGGGTCGTGCTGGGCTGGTCCCGGGCTGTAGCTGCGGTTCTGGAGGCTCTGTGATCTCAGCAGGCCCGGTGATCTCAGGAACCGCCTGGAGGTGTCTCCTGTTGCGCCGCAACACTGTGCCGTTGTCCATCTTGACCATGTAAGATCTGGGTTGTTCCGCTCTCGCCACCACCTGCGCAGGGGTCCTCCACCCCTTGTCTGTGTCCAGCTTGACACGGACTGCCTGTCCTGTTGGCAGCTCTGGGAGACGGAGGGTGGCGTGTCTGCGGTTGTAGAAGTACTCGTAGGCTCTTTTGGCTTTAGAGTCGTTTACTCTCACTTGTTTAGGGCTTATTGGAGTCTTTTGTAAGTTTTGCTCCAATGTGGGGACTGTGGTGCGAATTTGACGTCCCAGCATAAGTTGTGCTGGACTGGCCCCTGTTGCTGCAATGGGCGTGGCCAGGTAGCTCATCAGGGCAAGATACGAGTCAGGTTGTTTCAGCAGTCTTTTAGCAGTCTGAACGGCTCTCTCGGCTGCCCCGTTGGCCTGGGGGTAGTGAGGGCTCGAGGTCACGTGTGTGAACCCGTAATCTTTGCAAAAGTCAGTGAATTCTGCTGAAGTGAACTGCAGTGCGTTGTCGCTGACTAATTCCAGCGGTATGCCCCACCTGCTGAAGATGGCTTTGAGGCGCGTAATGACCTGCTGGCTTGATGTAGAAGGTAAGTGTGCCATTTCTACATACCTGGAATACGTAGTAGTCCCCATCTACCAGATACTGTTTCCCTTCCAGCTCGCATAAGTCAGCAGCGATCCTCTGCCAAGGCCCCTCTGGTAGGGCCGTTGTGATGAGAGGCTCATGCCTCTGTTTCGGCTTGTTTTCTATGCAGAACTTGCACTTTGACACCGTTGCTTTGATGTCGCTTCCGATGCCGGGCCACCAGACGGAGAGCCGGGCTCTCTCGAGGCACTTTGTCAGTCCTTGGTGACCGGCGTGAATCTTTTTCATAATGTCTGTTCTCAGTGCTTGTGGAATCACAATTCTGTCGTCGTACAGTGAGGAGAATAAGTATTTGATCCCTTGCTGATTTTGTTGGTTTGCCCAATAATAAGGACATGATCATTCTATAATATTAATGATAAAATGTATTCTAATATAGAGAGACAGAATATCAAAAAGAAAATCCAGAAAATGACTTTGAAGAATATATTTTAATTGATTTGTATTCCATTGAGGAAAATAAGTATTTGACCCCTCTAGTCAAAGAAGACAAAATTACTTGGTGGCAAAGCCCTTGTTTTCTCATACAGAGGTCAGATGTTTCTTTCAGTTAATGACAATGTTTGTGGATATATTAGAAAGGATTTTTGTCCACTTTTCTTTGCAGATCATCTCTAAATCACTTAAGTTGTATGACTGTACCTTGCCAAATGGGAGCTTCTGTTCCCTTCACAGGATTAGTATAGGGTTAATGTTTGGAAA
Organism: Engraulis encrasicolus; assembly: GCF_034702125.1. Taxonomy (NCBI): domain Eukaryota; kingdom Metazoa; phylum Chordata; class Actinopteri; order Clupeiformes; family Engraulidae; genus Engraulis; species Engraulis encrasicolus. Next base: position 52,056,360 of record NC_085872.1, read on the forward strand.
CTGTCTAGGCCACTTCATGACCTTAATATGCTTCTGCTTGAGCTACTCCTTCGTTGCTTGGGCTGTATGTTATGGATTATTATCATATTGGGTGGCCAATCCATGACCCACCTTCAGTCTAGTGGTGGTGGGAAAGAGGTTGGCATGCAGCATTGTACGTTTACATGTCTCCTTCCATCCATTTCTTGACGATGTGAAGTTGTCCTGTGTCTTGGCCAGACAAACAACCTCAAAACATAATGTTACCACTTTCATTTATGATGTTGGAGAAGGTGTTGTTGTTGGAATCATAGGCAGCATTTCTCTTCCTCCAAACAGATCGAGTTGTGTTAATGCCAAACAGTTTGATTTTTGTGTCATCTGATTCCAGCACCTCCCAATCATATCATAATCCAGTTTGATGTTCATTGGCAACCTCAGGTGAGCCTGAACAGGTTCCTCCTGAAGCCGGGGTACCATACATGCACTGGAGGATTTTAATCTGCTGTGGTATCAAGTGTTTCCAATAGTTTTCTTAGTGATTGAGGTCCCAGCTGCCTTGAGATCATTTCCTTGCTCCTCCCATATAGTTTTAAGGTGCTTTATCTCCTTTTTTTCTGGTTATTAAATTCCCACAAGGTCAAATCTTGTATGGAACCAGAGACAGGCCTAAGATTGATGATTGATGATCATTTTGTATGTCCTAAAATTGGGAAGAAATGCACCAACAGTTTGCTCTTTAATATCCAGGAGCCCATTTCAGCCTTGTTGAGTTCTAAAATCTTGTCCCTGACATCCTTTGACAGCTTTTTGGTCTGTTCCATGTTGGCGAGTTTAGTTTGATTGATTGACTGATTCTATGGACTGATTCTGCAGATTCAATGTGTCTTTTGTGCAGGTTACTATTAACAGGTGTGTTCAATTCAGATAACAAGTTGATTGGAAGTGCCATTTGATCTGCGGGATCAGAACTCTTAATGGTTGGCAGGGGATAAAATACTTATTTCCCTCAATTAAATATAAATAAATTATTATATATTCTTTAGAGTTAATTTCTGGATTTTCTTTTTGATATTCTGTCTCTCCATATTAGAATACATATTATCATTAACATGTCTTTATTTATTTATTAGTGGGCAAACCAACAAAATCAGCAAGGGATCAAATACTTATTCTCCTCACTGTACCCCTTCGCTTCAGAGAGGTTGTGTCTGGCAGAATAGAATGCTGAGAAGGAGGGAAAGTTGTGTCTCTTACGCCAGCCGTTCCGCACCCTGGAGATGACTGCCTGAAGGTCTGGGTCGGTCTGCGTTGCTCCTCTTATCTCCTCCATCCTCTCTGCTGACATGGGTTTGTTTGTCAACACTGCGTCGACGTACGCCTTGACATGGCGCTCTGTCTCTGACTCGGCCCGATAGGATCTGCCACGATCAGCTGCTTTCCTGGAACATGCACAGCTGTAACATTGAACCGCATCATGCGCATTAACAGTCTCTGGCACCGCACTGGCGCCTTGTCCAGGTCACATGCATTTATCAATGGGACTAGCGGCTTGTGGTCTGTCTGGAGGCAAAAGCTGTCTAGCCCCTGTACATAACGTACAAATCGTTCACACGACCACACCGCTGCCAAGCACTCCTTTTCTATTTGGGAGTAACGTTTCTCTGCCTCTGTGAGTGTGCGTGAGCAGAATGCAACAGGTCTCAACTCACCACTGTGCTCCTGAAGTAGAGTGGCGCCCAGGCCGTAGCTGCTGGCGTCGGCGCTCACGACGGTGCGGCGGTTGGGGTCGTAGTAGGCCAGTGCTGGGGCTGATGAGAGCATCTCTTTGGCTTTCTGCAGCGCTCTCTCTTGGAGGTCACCCCATGCCCACGCACTGTCCTTCTTGAGCAGGTCAGTGACCGGGTGTAGCACGGTTGAGAGGCCTGGCAAGAACCTCCCCAGGTAGTTGATCCTGCCTAGGACCTGGCGCAGTTGTCCCATGTCGTTTGGGCTGGGCATGTCAGTGATTGCGCTCACCTTGCTTATGTCTGGTTTCATGCCCTCTGCGCTGATTATGTGTCCGAAGTAGTCGATCTCCGACTTTGTGAAGTGGCACTTTGCTTTGTTCAGTTTCAGTCCAGACCGCCTTATGGTCTGGAGGACTGCATTCAGCTGCCTGCTGTGTTCCTCCTCGTCCGCACCGTAGACGAGTATGTCGTCCATCACGACCACGACTCCCTCGTGGCCGCTGAGCAGGTCGGTCATGAGTCTTTGAAAAATTTCAGGCGCTGACGAAATCCCGAATGGGAGCCGCTTGAAGCAAAACCTGCCCATGGGCGTGATGAAGGTAGTCAGTTTCTGACTGTCGGGGTCTAGGGGAATTTGCCAGAAGCCACTAGAGGCATCTAGTGTGGAGAACACTTCTGCCCCGGCTAGTTTGGGAGCAATGTCCTCCAGTGTGGGTAACACGTACAATTCTCGCTTGACAGCCTTGTTCAGCCTTTTGAGATCCACACACACTCTGACTTGGTCTTTATTCTTTTTCTCAGCAGGCACCATGGGCGCGCACCAGTCAGTCGGGCCCGTGACGTGCTCGATTATGCCCAACTCTAACATGCGCCCCAGCTCTTTTTCGACCTTAGGCAGGAGGGGAAACGGCACTCGGCGCGGCGTTGTGGTGACGTAGGGCTCTGCGTCTGCTTTCAGCACAATTTTGACGGGGTCGCACTGTAACAGTCCTATTTCCCCAAATAGGTCGTCCGACTCAGTGCTGACTGCATTCAGCCTTTTCACGAGGCCCATGGATTTGGCTGCTCCTCCCCCCAGAAGATTCTGTGGGAATTGTCCTTTAATCACGGTTATCCAGAAGGCATACTTTTGGCCCTTGTGCAGGCATGTGGCCAGGAATTTGCCTATGCACACCACTTCCCCTCCTGGGCTTGTGGCACTGACTGTGGTTTTAGCTAATTGGGGCTTGTTTGGCAGTTTGCTGTATGTTTTCTCAGTCATGACAGTAATGTCTGCCCCCGTGTCAATCTTAAAGTCCACTAGACTCTTGTTGATGGGCAGTGTGACACGCCAATCGTCACTCAAATCTGGCTGTTCAACTACTCTATGGGCCTGATTTGTCACAGCTCCGATAAAGAAAGCTTGATCATTATCATCATCATCATATTGGTGTGTAACAGCCATTAATTGTTTAGTCATTTTGCTTTTGCACAACAGTTCAAAGTGTCCCAGCTTACCGCATCGCCGACATTTCTTGTCGCGTGCAGGGCAACGCTCCTCGCGTGTGTGTGTTCTGCCACACCGTGGGCATCCATTTTGTTTGCTGGACTCGTCTTGCTTCGAACCGTTTCGTCCGTCTCGCTGCCGCATGCCTTTGCCGCGCTTCCAGCCTGCCTGTCCCCTTTGTCCCACAGCATTCACCGAGCACTCTGCACGCTCCACACTCTGCTTCTTGATCTGCTCGCTCTGTCGGGCTAGCTGGATAGCCCTCTCCAGTGTAAGATCCCCCTCGAGTTGCAACTTTTGCGAGACCTATCTAGGATGCCAATGACAATCCGGTCTCTAATTTGCTCATCTTTAGTTATGCCGAATTCGCAGTATTGAGCAAGCTCGTAAAGGCTCCTCACAAAAGATTCCACAGTTTCTCCCGCCTTCTGCACGCGCTTGTGGAAGCATGCTCGGTCATGAATCACGTTGCGTTTAGGCACGAAGTGATCGTCAAACCTAGCTCTAACTATCTCATAGTCAAGTTCAGGGTTATCACTTTCGTCGTCCTCCGTATACACAAACGATTCATAAATTGCCTCAGCTTCTTTCCCCATCGAGTACAGAAGAGAGTTGACTTGTACCTCACCGCTCTCTTTGTTGAGCTTGGAAGCTGCGCGAAACCTGTCGAATCGGCGCCTCCACACTGGCCATTCCGCTGACCGGGTAAAGTCAAACTGTTCTGGCGGTCCAAGCTTGGCCATCTTCGTTCTTTCGGCGTTCAGTTCGCCGCTTCTGACACCATGTCACGATACGCACACAATATGTGTCTCTTGTCGTGGATATTTATTATAACGTATTCGGTACAATACAGAGCTCAAGTGAAGCGTGTCTTCATTAACTTGTCCAACTATTCAACTGGTGACCGGAAGTACGTCACCGCGTAATATACTGATAGCGTCAATACATCATTACATTACAACAGCCATGCAGCTTAGACTTGTAACAACTCCGACATTTGGAACTATCCAAAGTGGGCATTCATGGTTAATAGTTTTCTCAGACAGACTTGGATTGGATTGGATTGGATTGGATGTCAGACTTGGATTAATGTTTCTTAACGCAGTTACGTCTGAACCAACACACGTGGCTATATAGGGCCTACGGCTTTGACACACTTCAGAGCAACTGCTGTCATTGATTCTCATGATGTCAACAATGCCAGGTCAACAATGGCAAAAATGTTTGAGAGTTAGGATAGGAAGGCTAGACCAGAGACGATCTAAAATTTAAATGAATTAAATAATCTTTGGCTAGTTATAGACTAGGCCTATCCGTGACTCTGGGCCGTCTGCAATTAATTAAAATAATAATTACCAATTTCAAACAGATGATTGCTCGACTACGCCACTGAGGGAATTTCGCCCCCAGAATTTATTTAGACTTCAACTGTTAAACCCAGCAGCACATGTTCGTTGAGGTCGGACCACATAGACAGGGTTCAAATGACTTTTCTGTTATTGTCTTACCCTTTCTTTTTTAAATTTACAAACAGTTAAAATAGATTAGGCCTAACGGCTATTGGACACCCGCACCCCCCACATGGGCCAAGGAGGCCAATGTTTCCCCCACTAGTAGTACACAGCACAGCAAACCAAAATTAAGGAATGAAATTAAAATACAAAGCACGGCAAACCCACACCGATACCACTGCACACTTGTGTTTTACTTTTACGCACAGCAAACGAGATCTATTTAGGGGTAACCCGCATGCACGCTGGGCGGCCCAAGTGGTGTGAGGTGAACCAAAAATAAACAAAAGAATGATACAAATAAACAAAACAACAAACAGAGAACTCTCACTTTCTCCTAAATCACACAAAATAAGAACTGAAAGCAAAGGGGGAAACGTGACACATTCGCGCACGCACACACACACACACAGTCACTCTCCAATTTAAACAGCAGCTCGCAGACAGACCAACAGGTGGATCCACAGGTACCACGGACAGCGACTGATCCACAGGTACCACGGACAGCGACCGACCGACCGAAATCGCCGGGCAAAGGGCGCAAAAAGCCTGGTTCCTATAACGCCAAGTACGAAGTTGGCCTAGTGAACCAAATGTGGCCGCGCTTACAGTCGCACCCCGTCATAGACCAAACTCCACGAAATTGTCCCTCTATCGTGAAGCGAGGCGCTACACGGGCTCGACTCCCCAGCGGCACCACACACACAAACAAAAGGCAAAGTTGCCACAAGCACACAAACAATCTGACGGCTACCTCCGACTCCGAGCAGATTGTGCCAACCTTTTAAAAGCGTGCTTTTAAAGTTTTGCCAATTGGTGCCTACTGATCACATGGCGCACAAGCGCACGACAGACTTAATGATGCGGCTTAAACACATCCCATCATGTTACACCTACACTAAAAGTGGTGACTCAAAGGTGGGTGGGCTTAGCTGTGTAGCGGTTAAGGGGCTGTCCGAGAATTGTGAGGGGTGATATCGGGACTGAAAATGGACATGTGAGAGCATTCCAGCGTTCCCTCGTCCCTGTCAGCCCGTACGATACCCCGGATAGCTACCTAGAGGGAGCAAGCACCACCAACCAGCGCATCGAGTATACAGTATTGGTGGGGGATTCTGCGCCGCCAGTGCGTAGAGTTTTGGCTGTCACTAGTGTGTGACACTAGTGTGCCGTCAGAGATCATCTGGTGTGCCATGGAAAATTAAATGGCTGTAGGCCTACCTTTATAGACAATACGGTTGTATTTTCAGTTAACATTTTCATTGGTGATGTGCCTTGGCAGAAAGGTTGAAAACCAGTGGTAAACGGAGTGAAATTCTCATATATTGATGTGCATTGGTGTAGAATGGTGGATGAGGTGCATGTGTGGGCGCACACGTGTGTGGGTCATACTGGTAGAGCAGTAGTTCTCAACCATTTTTTGAACAAACGCCCCCTGAACCTCATCATAAGCATCCCAATCCCCCCTTGATCCCTAATTACCCCTGATGGCAATAAGCACCAACCCTATCAGCTATCCTTATCAACTAGGGCTGTCCAAAGAGGTTATAGCACTTACGTTGAGAAATATTAGGGAGCGTGTGTGGGGTGCAGGATTCTGAACGGTGTGTAGTATAGGTTGATATGTAAGTTTTGGAACATTTCATATAGATTTTTCCATTTGGTGTTTTTTTAACTTCTAGGACCCCCCCGAATACAAATCCACCTGTTTCCATTTTTTTCGTGAACATTTAGTGGGAAATTCAAGATGGCTGCCATTGTGTGTAGAAATTTCACCATTAATGCCGTTTTAAGGTTCAATTGAACTGTTTTATAATTCCAGGGCAACATTGAATAGAAAACAAATTATTTTCAATGTTTTCCTTCATTTTTTGTGGCAAAATCCAAGATGGCTGACATTATTTATGGCGAAATTGGCATATTTAATATTTTGAAGTCTATAAAGCCATTGTTGACTTGTTTTGGTAATATTTGTTACATGAATGTGAAGTCAGCCATTACATAAACTAAGCCCATTACAAAATCCAAGATGGAAGACATTTTGTTTAGCAAAATCAACATTAATGTTGCTTTCAGGTCTATAAATCAATAAATGATACTCTACTCTACTCTGACGCCATTCATTTGTGAATTCGAGCACAGAGGATTCCATGCTGGTCCAAATTATTGTTCCAACAAAAGTCACTTCATGTACAGTAGGCCTACCTATTATGCAGTGCTACCTGTACAGTAATATGCACATTCACTGGATTGGCTGCCTATATCGAGGCAAAGGGCTACAAAGTTGCTTCAAGGTCGGCCTCAGCTTATCTGAAGGCTGTGAAACCGCATGTTCTGTCCGGGATGTTGCATTCCTCCAATGCCAACAATCTTGCCATGCTCTCTGCTCATAGAACTGGGCTCTGGCATGACAGCCAGACAATATCCTCAACTGTAGTGATGGGTCATACCCTGATATGGTCTTCCCTACGGTAAGCCCACTCATGTGCTTCACACGCTCTGAACGTCCCTCATATAATTCCCAACTTACTTAGGCCTATATCATCCATGGTGTCTAATATTATGCTTCACCCATCAGTAGCATCCATTGAGATCACGTCTCTGTGGGTCTGTTGTGGCTCATCCGGTTGGCATGCCTATGTTGGCCTCATAGCAAGTCATCCCAATTCTGAAGCCATGTGTAGTGAAGAAGAGGAGAGTGGGCTCACACGACTTGGAACCAAGGCCTTCTGTTATTTGAACCCAAACCCAAAGTACTACCATATGTCATGACTCAAGGGGGCTTGGCTGTCCTCCCTGCTGGTTCCTTGGTCTGTCCTCTGTGTTTCAGGTGCAAGATTGGCAGGTGCGCTGACTGCTGATTGCCACACTATCATACACTGACCTTTGTGAGACCTTTGGCATCATGAGGATCCGTATAAGTGGCACAAGTGTGAATCTTTTATGAAAATAATTGACATAAAAATGAAAAGAAACTGGCTCCCTCAATGATGCTGCACATCATGAAGGTGGTCCTCTTGCCCATTATTTTTTTTTTTACAGTTGTTCAATGAAATGAATTAATAGGATTTTCTTTTACTTTCTGATCAGTCTAGAGAGTTTAGTTGGAGGCAACAGGCCAACTTTTTGCAACTAGCCAATTGCTAGCCGACATGTGCGCACAAGATTTACAGTGTGTCACCCCAAATTCCAGATGCTCTTCCTATGAGACGAAACATTTAATGTAATGACAGTTATGTGCCTATCAAAATATTACCAATAGGCGTACAAAATAACACAATAGCTTAATAAACCTGAAAATACCAAATGTTCATATTTTGCTACAATGTTGACCATCTTGGATTTTGCTTCTAAAAATTGGAAACAGATTGTTTTGTTTTCAGAGGGGGTCCTAGAAATATAAAACACAAATTATCAAAGGGGCCAGCTCAGATTTGGGATGAGACACATCAGCTGGCCATATAGAGAGGTAAGCTTACGCAATCGTTTTATAGATGTCATGTTGAATTTTTATAAATGTTAAATGATTTTTGAAAAAGTTAATGTAATGACTGACTGAACGGTCCTGTATACATCAAGAATATTAAAAATACAAGAAAAAAACACTGACTTTAGAGACCTCAAAACACCAAACATGTCATTTTTGCTATATGTTATGTCAGCCATCTTGGATTTTGGTTCTAAAAATGAAGAGGGGAAATAGAATCAGGTAGTTTTGTATTCAGGGGGTCCAAGAGATGCTAAAAAACACCAATTCCAAAAATGTATATGACATGTTTCCTTCCATTACATTCAATTGTGTTAGAATCTGACTGCATATCCGCCATCTTGGATTTTGGGCGTTTCCACTTCGGGAAAAAAATGGAAACAGGTGGATTTGAAGACTATGGGGTTTGTAGTTGATAAAAAACACAATTTGGAAAAATCTATATGAAATGTTCCTAAACCTCTTTTTTCTGACATATCCACCTGCACTAGTGGGCATAGGGGTCTATAAGGTGATCAATGAAGGGGTGGAATGGGAGGGCTATGGCCTGTGTGTGTGTGTGTGTGTGTGTGTGTGTGTGTGTGTGTGTGTGTGTGTGTGTGTGTGTGTGTGTGTGTGTGTGTGTGTGTGTGTGTGTGTGTGTGTGTGTGTGTGCTGTGTCCCGCCACACCTCAGAAAAACTGTCCTGTCAGTGTTTTAGTTTGCGCAAGGTTGCGTTAGGCTACGGCCCTTTACGCTATGATTTTGGACTGCTTACAACAAAGCCAGATCATCAATGCCAGTGCGCTATCGCCCTTCTGCCAAACTTGACACTTCTCCATGAATTTTTGACAGTTGTTAGTCATCTCTGTGAGCTCTGCGTTAGATTTCAGCGATATCTCTCAGTGCTACAGGGTCGGAAACCATGGCACCATGGGGCACGCGGCGGTACGAGTTACATCCAAAAGTAATTTGTGTTCGCTAAAAGCCATCACTGTAAAACTGGTTCACAATTAAAAGCAAATAACTATTTCATTTCCTCCATCTACCCGATGTCATGTAAAACAGGAGGAATTTTCTACCACAGGAAGGAAATATGTCGCTTTCTATTCATTGAGCTACTGCGTGAAGTTCCGTGATCTGTCATCATGTCATGCGTTAAGAAACAATCCAAGTCTGACCGAGAAAACTATTAACCAATGCCCACTTTGGATAGTTCCAAATGTCGAAGTTGTTACAAGTCTAAGCTCTCTGCATGGCTAAGCAGTGATAGCCTACTTGATTTAGCCTATTATAAATCAAAAGGGGAGAACCGCAACTAACGACACATTGCGTTGAAAGTTTAAAGAAAAAGAAAGAAAGGATACAGCGTGCTGCCTCAACGTCGAGGAATTTACATGTGGGTCTTGATATGACAAAATGATTTTCATATGCTTCATCATCTTTGAAAATAACCGTTCAGTTAACAGTTGTCCCGTCTGCCTTCCTTAATTTTGTCATAAGAGCTTCTGCATTGCAGACACGTGTCGTCCAACAAATCCTATATTTCCCCTTGTGTCCATTCGCAAAGCAAGGTGCTACAGTGCAGCTAGAAATGGTAATAAACTATTGTTTTCTTTTTGAAGTAAGGTATCATAACCATGTCCACAAATTGAAAAATCAAGTTAACTTTCTCTCTAGCAATCTTGAAATCTTGGCCCTTTTGAATTTGTAGTCATGCATGGCATATTTAGCACAAGGCCTATGCAGTTGTCACTAATTGCTAAAGGTACTGTATGTCCCACAATCCCCCGAAAACCTTGAATTTGTTCATAACACTACTACCATATTACCATATTACCCATTTGAGACATCAAAAATGTAATTGGTGTACCTATTCAAGAGTTTTAGCACATAACATTTGGTAAAAATCTGTCCATCTTTTCAAAAGTTATTGTGTGTATTTGGTGTTTCATGTTGTTACAATTAAGTGCCTGGAAGATTCATTAATATAGGTTGGTTATATTTGATTTGGCTGCCATCTTGAAAATTCTCCTTTTTTTTCTCCATTTCAAATATTAATCAGTATATCAAGAGGTGAATGTGTATCATTTCTGCTTTAACTACGCACTGGGCGCTGGATTGGAGTACCACTCCCCTCCCTGCAGGACATTTACACCGCACGCCTCACCCGGAAAGCACTGATGATCTTCAAAGACACAAGCCACCCTGCACACAAACTGTTCAGCCTCCTGCCCTCTGGAAAGAGGTACAGGCACCTCCGTTCCCGTACCACCAGGCTTGCAAGCAGCACGATGCATCAAGCAATCAAGATACTGAACACTCAACCCACTCTCCCTCCACTGTCAGCCTCTAGCCAGCCAGGCCACTGACAACGCTCCCCCCCCCCTCATCCCCACCACCATATCTGCGACTGAACATTCCACCTGCACTACTACATCTGTGACTGAACTTTCAACCTGCACTAACTCAAAACATACACATGCACACACACACACACACACACACACACACACACACACACACACACACACACACACACACACACACACACACACACACACACACACACACAAGCACACCGCACTTTCTGCACTAAACCCAAACATACACACACTGACACACAACTCATACTCACACACACACATACACACATACCCAGATACACAGACACACACACAGACGCACACCGCACTTTCTACCTGCACTAAACACACACACACACACACACACACACACACACACGCACACAAAACACATACAAACACACACACACACACACATACTGCTGCTGGTGTATTTAATAAACCTATTTTAATTATTTATTTTCTTCAAATGCAACTATTACTATGTCAGAACGCTATAAAGGACTTTTAGGAAAAGCACAACAAAATACCTCCTCTTAATGTATGTTCTCTACAAGTCTTCTGTTGTCCAGTCTTGCACTTTAAATGTCTGTATGAGCAATGTCTATGTCCATACTGTCTTATGTCCATGTATGAGTACTGTCTATGTCTATACTGTCTATGTCCTTACCTAGATTAGTCTATGTCTGCATGGGAGAGCAAGAAACGCAATTTCAAATTCTTTGTATGACCAGTGCATGTAAAGAAATTGACAATAAAACTAAAACTTGACTTGACTTGGATTCATCAATATGGGTTAGCCATACTTGATGTGGCGGCCTTCTTGAAAATGAAAGGGTTTTTTTTCACAATGCCTCCATTGCTTTTATTAATCAGAATATAAAGAAGTAACTGAGCACACATTTGCATGCTTTTACTACAAAGTGTCAGGCAGCATCATTACTTTGGGTTGGCAATATTTAATTTGGTGGCCATCTTGAAAATGCATCATTTTTTTCCGGTGCCTCAAACTCTAATGTTAATCAGCATATAAAGAAGGTTTTCAAAGGTCACATGTAAACCTTGATGAAAGGTCATACAAGTGAATTGATGAACCATAATTAAAAGCAGCAAGTAGTGATGATTGTGCCTCCAAAATATAGCAGACACTATCCTTAGTTTTAAAGATCATTTGAGGAGGATAACAGTCATGCTTTTACTAAAAAGTGCACAATTTGGCCTTTTGTGTTTCCCATTTGCCGTATTATGAGATACAATACGAAAACTGTGTGTGTGTGTGTGTGTGTGTGTGTGTGTGTGTGTGTGTGTGTGTGTGTGTGTGTGTGTGTGTGTGTGTGTGTGTGTGTGTGTGTGTGTGTGTGTGTGTGTACTGATGTGTGTGTGTGTGTGCTGAGGTGTGTGTGTGTGTTCTGTAGACTTGTCAAGGGTTCTCTACACGACTATGTACTGTGTGTGTGTGTGTGTGTGTGTGTGTGTGTGTGTGTGTGTGTGTGTGTGTGTGTGTGTGTGTGTGTGTGTGTGTGTGTGTGTGTGTGTACTGACGTGTGTGTGTGTGTTGACGTGTGTGTGTGTGTGTGTGATTGTGTGTATGTTCTGTATACTTCTGCCATTAAGACTCAGAGAGAGGAATTCGTATTTAACGATTTAATGTTAACGTAGTTGACAATGGAATTGGCATAAGTAGACAGAGAGAGGAATTCGTATTTAGCGATTGAATGTTAACGTAGTTGACAATGGAATTGGCATAAGTAGACAGTATTTGGCGGAGGTCCAATCATCAGCCCGGGTCTTGCGCTGGCGGATCCAGTAGAGCAGACGTGGGCAAACTCAGGCCCGGGGGCCACATGCGGCCCGTTCGGCCATTTCATGTGGCCCTCTGACCATATGAATCTGCATTTTTTTTCTTGGAAAGGCTCTCTCATTCTTAAATGGGCTACCTAAAACAAGGGTCTTGAAAATCTAAGATTACTTAAGTCTACATCTAGATACAATTAGCAGGAATGGCATAACTGAAAATGGTGTAATTATGTTGCCGTACACCATTTCTTATTATTGGCATGGGCACGGGCAAGTTGCCTATGATATCCGGCGCTTTGGTCAACTTTCTAAACCCAATGCGGCCCTTCGGCCAAAATATTTGCCCAGCCCTGCTGTAGAGCCTGCCGTAGCCGTGCAGCAGGAACTGGACCTTTAACCCCCAAAACTAAAGAGGGCATGTCGGTTAATACTGCCGATGGAGATTGAAATCCTGAGAAAATAACGCAACTTACCCCCAAAAGAGAGAACAAGGAGAAGAGGAGACGCATGACCCACCGTAGGCGACGACTGGAACCCACCTACAGCATATGAGGAGGACAAATAAATGAGACAAACATGAAACACTGCAAAACCATGGGCAGGAACAGGCAGGACCCTGCGGCCACATGAAGAAGTGGACATGGAAATCCCCGACACCACCACCAGTGGTTGCAGCTTGGGCACTTATGCAGGGCACTTATGCACTTTTATAGGGCGCCCTCACGGAGGGCAGTACATGAGACGCGAAGCAAGAGCCCTCACGGAGAGTGGCACGCTTGTAATAACCTATAGCATGGGCCATTCGATTAGAATTTGCATGGGCCACATTTCGAAACCGTGAAGTAAGATAACTGACGGCCGTAACTAACGTGTGGTAAAGACCGCTTGAGTACTTGTGAGTTGTAAAGCAGCACCCGATTGCAGTGTATAATGCTACAGCTGGGGCCACTTGAGCATGAGTGAGTAACGCACCAGCGAGGCGTGGGCTCCATTATGAGGAGCAATTACACGAATGCGCCACGCGGTGGCAGGGAAAGACTAAACGCACAGACGAACGGAGCAGAGAGAAATTGACGGACAAGGCAGACAGACGCTCTCACGAAGAGCAGTGCGTGATACTCTTAATCAGCGCAGCGTGCGCGTGCCTACGAAGGAAGCAGTGATTGTGCCTCGCGGGAGCAGTGAAATAGTAGGTAAACATACGTTCGAAACAGAAGGAAAATAATGGACAAAGGGAGACAGACGCTCTCGCGGAGAGCAGTGCGTGATGAGCGCTAATCGGCGCAGCGTGCGCGTGCCTAGGAATGAGCAGTGACTGTGCCTCACGTGGGCAGTGAAATAGTAGGTAAACATGCATACGAAACAGAAGGAAAATAACGGACGATGGCGGACAGACGCCCTCACGGAGAGCAGAGCGTGATGAGCACTAATCGGCGCAGCGTGCGCGTGCCTACGAAGGAAGCAGTGATTGCGCTTCACGGGGGCAGTGAACACGAAACAGAAGGAACTAAGGGACGAAGGCAGTCAGACGTTCTCATGGAGAGCAGTGTGTGATGAGCACTAATTGGCGCAGCGTGCACGTGTGAATGGTTACCTGGATGAGAGCCAACACCAACGCGTGTGAGGGAGGTTACCTTATCGACTGACCTAGCATATGAATCATGAGCGCCCTCTCGCAGAAGGTGACGGAATTGCACAGAGGCCCTCCCGGGGGCAGCCAACGAGGCAGAGAGCAGCACGATAGCAGTGAGAGAGCTGCACGATAGCAATGAGCGCAAGATATTATAAATTATAATATATAACAGTTAACAGATAAAGGCCAACGGGCAGACAGAACAGACTAGTGATGGGCAAGTGAAGCCTTGTTGAAGCTCCGAACCATTTAGGCACATTGCTTCAAAATTGGGTTAGTACTTAAAGCTTGAGTAACAGGGCCCCCTCCTGGTGAAAAGCCATGTTTGCAAATAAACGGGCTCAATTCGATAAGTTGAGATGTTGTGCCCTCATCATCTGCGACATGACCCCCATTATTGGACTGAGCTCATACTTTTGCATGCTAACTTTCAGACGTTTGACATTTAGGCTACTGATGAGGCAGTTGAGGTAGACGACGTTGCAAAGGCTACGATGCCTCATTTATTTATTTATTCATTTAATTAGGCTATTTTTGGACGATCAGAATAAAGCGTTGCTGAACATAAATGTCTTCTTGTAGTGTTCATAACTTATGATGATGATGTCGAGGCCTACTTGTCTTATCGAGTGGGACTTACAGGCCTAATGACAGTCATTAAAATATCTATTCTCTCCACTGCAACCTGGTAGACGGCTCTGCAACAGGCCAAACACTTTTGTGCGCGCCTGCTGTTCGTGTGGCAGCGCGAAACGCTGCGGCTGCTTTCGGAAAACTGAACCAGTTTACTGATTCATACGAAATATATCGCGTGGTTCTTCCGTACTGAAGCAAACTTCGGAACAGTGGATTAATGGTTTTCGCTGTTGATGGTTTGGAACGCGTTTCGGCGCGCTTGAGCTGGACTGCCATCACTAGGACAGACGGACGGACGGACGGACAGACTGATAAACAAGAGACGGACAGACATGAGCAAGCAGACGCTCACATTGGGAGCAGTACGAGAGAGGCGTGAAACGACGGAACGTGCGAGTGAACAGTTAACGGGGTGGGGACCAACGCCAATGTTTACGTGTGAGGAAGATTACCTTATTGACCGTCACGGAGTGAAGCTTAAGCTTTGGGACATCAGCAGGGTGAAAACGGGCCACCGCAGAGCGTTACGATGAGCGTGTGCAAGATGTCGAGGGTGATTCGTGAGGGTATCGTGAGTCAGGCGCGTTGGGCATGGATTTGGCTATGTCTTTAAAGATGAGTTGAATGGAGGTGCAGAGACCAAACTATGGGAGACCTTGATCCCAGCCGCGTGCATGAAATTGAAAGCCAAACGTCGTACGAATTGGAGGCGTATTGAAATTTCAGGTCTTGGAGTTAAAGACCGGAAACATGCACCTGCCGATGGGTGGTGAGGACTGAGAAGTGTTGGGTCGAGGAGAAAGGTAGTGCAGTATAAAGCATGAGGGCCGAAAGAGGCGTAGTGATGTGCAATAGTAACCATGACGCCAGTCCCGAGAGTATCGGACTTAGATGTTCGAGAAATGTACGGAGAGGCCTAGTAGGGAGGGCCATTCAGAATAGCCAGACGAAGACGGGAATTAACTGAAGTGCAGGAACTGTAAAGTGCTAAAAGGAAGACGAGTTCAAAGAGAAAGCCGAGAGAACAATGGATAAACGGGACGCCTGGGTATGGACTTCGCAGTAGGTATACCCTATGGGAGGAGAATAGAGATGAGTGAAAATTAGTTAGGGTAACCAGGGTCACTGTGCATGAAACCAAATGACGTCCTGTAGGCCTTCTGAGGACATATTAAGGGAGCACCAGGCCTTTGAACCTGTGATAAATAAAGGAAATACATGACGGTAGGAAACGCACATGGGCAGCTATGGGCCCCAATGTGTGGACAGCATGACCATCTGAGCACCTGGGAAGGAAAGATAGAGTTTACAGTCAGCAACAATGACAGTTTGCCATAGCTAGGCAAGCATTCCTTTTCCTTGCCACGACTAGGCAACACACAACCAAGGTCACACTCTAGACCTAATAATAACAAAAGGCCTCAATGCTTGTGCTAGTGTCAAAGACTATGGCTTTTCTGACCATTACTGCATTTTTTCTGATGTTTCTATGTACCCTCATGTTCAAAGGGAATCTGTTACAGTCAAAAAACGTATAATCAACTGTGAGACAGCCTCACTCTTTCAGCAAGCACTTTCAGAGATCCAAAGTCAAACTTCAGAGAATGCAGATGATCTCATGGTTAATTTTAATGCAAGGATGACCCATATTATGGATGTTATTGCCCCCGAAAAAATCAAAACAGTGGGACATAAAAAAGCCCCTTGGAGAATGAATCCCACAGTTATATTGCTAAAGCAAGAATGCAGGAGGGCTGAAAGACAGTGGCGTAAATCCAAACTTGAAGTCCACTACCAAATCTATAAACACACACTCTCGAAATACAACCAAGAAATTTCTAAAGCTAGACAATCTTTTTTCTCTGACATAATTAACAGAAATATTAATAATGCACGCGTCCTGTTTGGCACTGTGGAAAAGCTAGCAAGGCCCCCAAATCAAATGCCCTCTGAGTTCCTCTCAGTCAGCAAATGCAATGAGTTTGCATCCTTTTTCAAAGGTAAGATTGAAAAAATACGTACAAACATACTCACACATGTGCAACCGACCCAAGATTCGGACCAACTTGTTACGGTGAAGTTAAATCCTAACCTCATGAGAAATTTTAATTTAGTTGATGTGGACATTCTTAATAGAACGGTACAAAGTCTTAGCTCCTCTACATCTGACTTAGATATTCTACCAACAGCCTTCTTCAAATCCATCTTACACCTAATATCACCAGATGTACTTCAGATCATCAACACCTCACTACAAACAGGCATATTCCCAGGCTGTCTGAAAGAAGCAGTTGTGAAACCCTTACTGAAAAAGAACAACCTGGATGCACTGGTACTAAACAACTATAGGCCCATATCCAATCTACCATTTATGGGTAAAATAATAGAGAAAATTTTTTTTAACCAATTAACTGCCTTTTTAATGTCTAATAGCTATTTTGATAAGTTTCAATCTGGTTTCCGTGCCTACCACAGCACTGAAACAGCTCTTATCAAAGTTATGAATGACATAAGATTGAATTCTGATGCTGGCAAATCATCCGTCTTGGTACTTCTTGATTTGAGTGCTGCTTTCGATACAGTTAATCATTCTATACTACTACATAGACTGGAACACTGGGTTGGTTTTACGGGCATAGTGATCGACTGGTTAAAATCGTACTTACAACAAAGACGTTTTTTTGTCGCCATTGGAAGACATACTTCATCACCAATGTCTCTGGATTGTGGGGTCCCCCAGGGCTCCATTCTGGGACCACTACTGTTCAATCTGTATATGTTGCCACTGGGACACATTATCGAGAATAACTCCATAAATTACCATAGCTATGCGGATGATACCCAGCTCTACTTATCTATGTCCCCCAATGACTACACCCCCCTTGAATCACTCTATCATTGCATGGACCAAATTAACAAATGGATGTCTCACAATTTCCTCCAGCTGAACACAGAAAAAACTGAAGTAATTATATTTGGGAAAAGAGAGGAGAGACAAAAGATTGCTACTATCCTTGAAACGAAGGGACTGAAACCAAGGGAAACAGTTAAAAATCTTGGGGTCCTCATTGACAGTGACCTAAATTTCAACAGTCACATGAAAGCTATTACTAAGTCTGCATTCTATCACATAAAAAACGTCTCTAAATTTAGGGGCCTGATGTCTAAACATGATCTGGAGAAGCTAATACATGCCTTCATTTCTAGTAAAGTCGATTACTGTAACAGTCTGTTTACTGGCCTCCCAAATAAGACCATTAAACAGCTTCAACTGGTACAAAATGCAGCTGCAAGGGTTCTTACAAAGACAAGGAAGTTTGACCACATTACTCCAATTTTAAGATCGCTGCATTGGCTCCCAGTAAGCTACAGAATTGATTTTAAGGCAATGCTACTTGTATTTAAATCATTAAATGGAATGGGACCCACATATCTACTGGATATGTTTCAGCTGTATGCACCGGCCAGGTCACTAAGGTCAACGGAGAAGAATTTGCTGGTGATTCCAAAAGTCAAAACAAAATGTGGAGAGGCAGCCTTTAGCTTCTATGCTTCAAAGCTTTGGAACCAGCTTCCAGATGACGTAAAAAATGCACCCACTATTGATAGCTTTAAATCTAGACTCAAGACAAAGCTGTTCTCAGATGCTTTCTTAAATTATTGAATGAAAAGACGGTAAAATAAGAGAAGTAAATTAGTAAAATAAGAATTGTTTTTCAAGGTTTTATGTTTATTTATGTTTTATTTTATTATTATTTTTACCTTATGTTTTATCTTAATGTTTTAAATGTTTTTTTGACTCTAATTCATTTCCCTGTTTTCCTTTCATTTACATTTGTTAACTTTGTGAAGCACATTGAGTTGCACCTGTGTATGAAATGCGCTATATAAATAAACTTGCCTTGCCTTGCCTAGGCAAGCGTTGTGGTTTGCTAACAGAACTGGCATGCAGCATATACACAGAAAGGAGAACGAGACAGCCACGAGATAACAAAGAACGGGTGAAATTAGCAGTGAGAACAAATTGCAACGGTTGATTCATGGTGCGGTAGAGGGCCTGGCGTGCCTACGAGAGCAGAGAGGTTAACAGGAACTTGTGCATGGTTCGAGGGTTGGATACTCGTATCGAAGTTCGTCAATTTGTAACGAGGCCTCCTACTTCAGATGGATGTCGCACCGTACAACGAGTAGTAACGGTCCTGCTTTGCACGTGAAAGAAAAAGCGATGTTATGCAATTGTAATAATTTGAAATGAAATGCACTTAGATAGGTGCGCCCTTAAAATGTAGACGAGCGTGTAGCTAGTTAAAACTTTGTACCGCATCTTGATCCCCCCAAAAGAATCCCGGGTCCATTTGCATGACAACAACTAAAAGTGAGCCACGGAAAACCATGCACGAAGCAGTGAAAAGCCGAGTCACACAGGTCTCCAGGCAGCGGCACAGTGTTGATTGAATTAACCTATGAGACGGCGGAAAGAGAGGGACAAATACTATACTATGCATCGGAGGTGGAAAGGGCTCCAGCTGCGAACGTGGATGCGATAATCCCGACAGCCGTGTACTCGGAACATGCAGCGTGCATTCGCCAGTAGTTAACCTAGAACGAAGGAACATGGCAATTATCAACGCATCGTTTTGATGTGTGGTTATTCACACTGAGTCCCGGCAATGGACAAAGCTAATTAGCATGCCAAACAGAGTGAGAGAAACGTCGGTGCTAGCATGCGAAATCACGGCACAAAGTCTCTGAATCATGAGCGAAAAGCGGTGCGTGCTACATTCACAACTACGAATATTTTAAGTCATTTACCTAGAAACCAGAATACCCACATCAATAACCGCATAAATCTAGACCTCAAGTTATGCCAAAGTATTTTCAAGCATGAAACAACGAAGGCAGTTGACCAAGGCGGCAACGGCAAGGCCTAAATAGAAGGACTGAGGGTCATGTAGGCCTAACAACCGCGGTACAAAAGCAACAGTTAACACGAAAGCACAAACATTAATATGAAATACGGTATAGCCAAACTAAAAGGTCAATGAATCAAAGTCAAGACAATAAATAGCCTAGAAATACCAAAGATTTGTTAGCCGGTTGGTTCACATCATTAATCAGGTAGGCTTAATGCCACTGCGCCAGCGAAGAACTCCACCAGCACTACTCCAAAAAACCCTGCACGTACGCGAGTGCAAAGCCAAATGATGCACAGCATGGGCAACGTCACCAGAAACAGATAAATAAACGGATTATGCAAAATGCGTCCGAATTAGACGTCGATGTGATAGTAGGACTAGAGCACACGGTGAAAGAGAGAAAAACGTAGCACCAGAGAAACCCCGAAATGTAATGAAGACGCCGAAGCCAGCTTCCTAGACATGGCGAGATCCTAAAACTGACTTGAAATAAAAAATAGCCTCGAGAACAAGCGAAACGGCACGACAGCCTTCGATTAACAGCGTGAATGGAGTGATGAGAGATAATAATCATTGATGCTCCTGAAACGACGATAAAGGAAACATTTAACTGCAATAAACAACGTTTTGACGCGCGCAGATTTCGGACCGGCCATGCCTATAGCCAGCAAGAAGGGAGAGTTAGACACGTTGCTATAAAGGAGATGGCAGCCGCTGATTGGCTCTGCGAAATGCACAGGTGATCTGAGTCTTCCTGGCAGAACTAACGCAGGCTACATTTGTCAAGGATTCCCTACATGACTATGTGCTCTGTGTGTGTGTGTGTGTGTGTGTGTGTGTGTGTGTGTGTGTGTGTGTGTGTGTGTGTGTGTGTGTGTGTGTTGACGTGTCTGTGTTTGTGTGTGTGATTGTTTATGTGTGTTCTGTAGACTTGTCAAGGATTCCCTACATGACTATGCAGTGTTTGTGTGTGTGTGTGAGTGTGTGTTTGCGTGTGTGTGTGTGTTCGCGCACGTGTGTGTGTGTGTGTGTGTGTGTGTGTGTTTGTGTGTGTGTGTTGTGTTTGTGTTGACATGTGTGTGTGTTTGTGTGATTGTGCATTGTTCTGTAGACTTGTGAAGGACTCCATACATGACTATGTATTTTTATGTTGTGTTTTTGTTTGTGTGTTTGTGTGTGTGTGTGTGTGTGTGGGGGGGGGGGGGGGCTTTGGCTTG
>NC_085872.1:52077196-52124696 GCF_034702125.1 Engraulis encrasicolus
GGAGAGGGGAGAGAGGGGAGAGAGAGGGATGAGAGGGAGAGAGAGGGGGAGAGGGCGAAGAGGGGAAGAGAGGGAGACGAGAGAGGGAGAGGAGGAGGAGAGGGGGAGAGGGGGAGAGGGGAGGGGGGGAGAGGGAGATAGAGAGAGAGGGAGGAGAGAGAGGGATGAGGGGGAGAGGGGGAGAGGGGGGAGGGGAGGGGAGGAGGGGGAGGGAAGAGAGAGGGAGGAGAGGGAGGGAGGACGGGAGAGGGGAGAGGGAGTGGGGAGGCGAGAGTTTAAGAGAGGGAGAGAGGGAGAGAGGGGGAGAGGGACGGGAGGGATGAGAGAGGGAGGAGAGAGAAGGGGAGAGGAGAGAGGGGAGAGGAGAGAGGACAGGGAGGGAGAGGAGAGAGGGGGAGAGGAGAGGAGAGAGGGAAGAGGAGAGAGGACAGGGAGGGAGAGGAGAGAGGGGGAGAGGGGACCGAGGGGGGTTAGAGAGAGGGAGGTTAGAGCGGGAGGGAGAAGAGAGAGAGAGGGAGGAGAGGGGGAGAGGGAGAGGGAGGGCAGGGCAGGGAGAGAGGGAGGAGAGGGGGAGAGGGAGGATAGAGAGAGGAGAGGGGAGGGAGAGAGTAGGGAGGGGAGGAGGTGGGAGAGGGGAGAGAGGGTGGAGAGGGGGAGCGGGGGAGGGCGAGATAGAGAGAAGAGGGGTGACGAGGGGGGATAGAGAGAGAGGGGAGGAGAGGGAGGGGGGATGATAGAGAGAGAAGGGATGAGAGGGTGAGAGGGGGAGAGAGGGGAGAGTGGGAGGGAGGGGGAGAGACGGGAGAGAGAGAGAGAGGGGGGGAGGAGAGAGGATGAGGAGGGGAGAGGGAGATAGA
Source organism: Engraulis encrasicolus (assembly GCF_034702125.1). Classification (NCBI taxonomy): domain Eukaryota; kingdom Metazoa; phylum Chordata; class Actinopteri; order Clupeiformes; family Engraulidae; genus Engraulis; species Engraulis encrasicolus. Next base: position 52,078,054 of record NC_085872.1, read on the forward strand.
GAGGAGAGGGGGAGAGGGAGGAGAGGGAGGGTAGTGAGATAGAGAAAGAGGGGGAGAGGGGGAGAGGGGGGGAGAGAGGGAGAGAGGGAGAGGGGGGAAGAGGGAGAGAGGGAGAGGGAGATGGAGGAGAGAGGAGGGAGATAGGGGGGGAGAGGGGGAGAGGGAGAGAGAGGAGAGAGAGAGGGGGAAAGGAGGGGGATAGAGCGAGAGGTAGAGAGGGAGGAGAGGGAGAGAGGGAGAGAGGGGGAGAGGGGGAGAGGGAGAGGGGGATAGAGAGAGAGGGAGAGAGGGAGAGAGAGGAAAGTCATAGCTGAGGGAATATTTGAATGAAAATGTGTCAAAATGAGTCGTGCCTCACTCCCCCTCCCCGTTATCAACCCAACACAAACCCACAGCCTCGTGCCTTATATCTATATGTCTATCTATCTGTGTCTGTCTGTCTATCTATCTATCTATCTATCTATCTATCTATCTATCTATCTATCTATCTATCTATCTATCTACGAGAGGTCCTCAAGTTTAAGTACTATCTCACTGCATTACACTTTGCTGACACTTTCTTCCGAAGCGACTTGCAGATATGTTACAGGGTGTTGGTTACAATCCCTGGAGCAGTGTGGGGTTAGGTGCCTTGGTACAGGGTATTGATTACAGTCCCTGGAGCAGTGTGGGGTTAGATGCCTTGGTACAGGGTATTGGTTACAGTCCATGGAGCAGTGTGGGGTTAGGTGTCTTGCTACAGGGTATTGGTTACAATCCCTGGAGCAGTGTGGGGTTAGGTGCCTTGGTACAGGGTATTGGTTACAGTCCCTGGCGCAGTGTGGGGTTAGGGGTGTAGTGTCTTCTTCTAAGTCACTTCTATGGACGCCTTGAGGTGGTCTTAATAATTTGATGGTTTATTCCAAAGGTAAAATAATCGGGTTTCCATATAAGTTTGTCACAAAATAAAGTTTACTGAAATAATAAGTCCATAACAAAAATGACCATCAATAAAGAAAATAAATTAAAACCCTTATGCCTGCTGGCGTCTTCCAATTCTAGATCCAAACTTTCCACAAGCATTCACAGTTCAGAACACATTGTTTCCACACACACGCTAACTAATTAAAGGTGCAGGTGCATCAATGACTCAATCATGGCACCTGGCTCAATTAAGGCCACCAAATGCCACATAAGTCTAAACGCCATTCCAAATTTGGCCAGCAGGTGTCAGGCAACAAAAATGTGCAAAATGGCTCCTACACACCGGCCCCCTTATTGGTACCGGGCAAGGTACAATAATACAAAACACAACTAAGGAGCCATAAAGAAAACAATCATAATCCAAGCAAATTATTTCCATAAATCATCATATGTACAAGTTCTATCCAACACAATTACATTTTTTTTGTCGTTTTCCCTTTTATATTTTTTTTGTATATTTTTTTTTTCTTTTTCAAGTGTCCTTAAGTACAACAATGTCCCTTCAAGAGCTCATATACGTTAGAGTCTTTCTTGTAGTGCTTACGCACACAGCTCATATGCATGAAAGCATAATTCATGAGTCCAAGTTGTGTATGTGGTGCGTAATGTCTGTGTATGGAAACGTCGCTCATGTGTGCACGAAATGTGACGCTCGTGTGTGCACGAATAGATCCGAAGATCTACAGAGTCCATGATCCAAGTGTGCGCATGTGAAGACTGGATCCATCAGTGTATGTGAGAGTTCAGGCAAAGCAATGATTCAGGTTACCAATTCAGGTTAATCCATATTGCATCACATTCATTCATTCAAGTTCATGGTTCAGGTAATTCATATTCAAACCAATAGGTAACTGATCAAAGTTCAAAGTTGTACCATTTCAAAGTTGCAACATGTATCATACCACATACATTTTTCATAGTGTCAACCACTCATCCCACATCCAAAGGGCCCTAGTGGCAATAGGGACAGCTATTAACACACCATCATCACACATGCAACTTCATTCTAACTCAACCATCTCTGCTCTATCTTGTAAGGTTGGGCATGTACTGTATGTTCCCTAACCCATACTTTCCATAAGCGGTCTGCTGAGCATTGTACTGGTTCCTATTTACATCTACTGTGTGTAGTGCAAGTGGAGAACTAGTTGGCCTAGTGGATGTATTTCCTGCAGCTTTGATTTCATTCAATGTTATTGAATATACAGTCATGCATTTTTTCTTTGCTTTCAATTTTCTTTCCAACAGGTTTTCCTTTTCAGGTGCAAGGCTCTTTGTGGTAAGTATTTCCTTTCCAGTTTGTCTCAGGTTCAACAGGGAGAATTTGTGCTGATCCTTCGTCCATGTGTTCATTTTGAGAACATCCATTTCCATTTCTTTTTCTTTCTGTAAGGCAAGTATAGACCTGGGTCGTTCAGATTTCTGGGCTTTGAGGAATTCTGGACCATTTGGCCGAGTGTTTGAATTCAAGAGAGAGCTTGCCTTCAGGTCACAAGTTGCACCATGTGCTTTTTCCAGTTTTGTCTTTCCATTTCTACTCTGTTTGATGCTTATCATCTTGTCACCTTTCCTCTGGTGATGTATTCCATGGTGTGGCCTACTGAACCTCACCTTTCCACTTTGGGTGACATGGTCATTGGATGGAGCTATGTCTGTCTGACTCCTTCCTACCTTTCCCTCTAAAGAGGTTGTGCACTCCATATGGTGCTCTCCATTCTTTTCCATTTTTCTTTTCAGGGATATAACATGCAGTTGGGCCTGATCATAATCGTTTGTCACGTTTTTGTTTTCGAATGTCAAAGGTAAGTTATAATGGCTATTCATAATTTCCTCTGAAGTTCCATTTCCAGTTTCCATTGTATGCATTCGCTGATCGACAACTGACACTCCTGAGCTTTTCTCTGGAGCTGCCGGTTCTGAATCTTTGTGATGCTGCTCAATCAACTCCTTCATGCCTCTTATAGATATGTGGTTTGTTGTGACAGCAGTGTGGGTTCTTTGTCTTTTATGAGACGTTTCTTGTGTGAGCTTAGCCACAACCCACCCTATGGGTGTTCTAAATGCATATGGGCCTGTACCTCTACTATTTATCACCTCCATAGGCTCCATGAGGTTTGCAGCATTTGTGCCTATTAGCAGCTCAATGTCTGCATCCAGATGTGGAATTCTCACTCCATGTAAGTATTTCCATTTGTCAACAGATTCTTGTTTTGGTATGTGTTGTTTTGTCACAGGTAAGTGTGTTTGTGTATACACTGGTGGAAGTTTGTGGTATTGTGTTCCTTCCATATTGCTTACTTCCAGACCAGAGACTATGCTACTGGGCACCCTGCTCTCTTGGCCCATTGTACACAGCATGATGGAAATGTTCTTGCCAGGGACGCTCAGCTTTTCTTTTAGCGAATCTGTACAGAACGTAGCTGTGCTACCAGGATCAAGAAATGCATGGGTTGTTACTACTTTGCCACTATCTGACATCCTCACTTTAACCGGTATTATAGCTAGAGTGCATTTGCCTGATGTACCGGCCCCCATTGGGTCACTCGCATTCACCATTGCATTACTTAAAGTGGCGGTTTCAGCTTTGGGCTTAGCTTTTTCATTCACTGTAGGGATGTGTAGTACAGTAGGGTGCAGTAAAGAGCATATGTCACATGTCATTCTGTTCTGGCATGTTTTGCCTATGTGGCCCTTTCTAAGGCAACCAAAGCACATCCCTTTGGCTTTCAGGTAGGCTATTTTTTCCACATTGTTTTCATTCTTGAATGTGTCACATTGATCCAGTTTGTGATCATTTCCACAGAACATGCATGATTCATCAGTTGGGTGTATAGAAACAGACACAGGGACAACTGTGGTGGCGAAGCTAGAGCTACTTGATCTGGGTTTCCTCTGTTGCATAGATGTTGGTGTCACTTTGGCATGGGTTTTGTCAGAGGGGGTTGCTGGGATATCGCGAACACTGGGTCGAGCAATGCCCTAGCTTGCTTCTCTATGAACTCTACCAAGTCCTTGAAAGTTGCCCTGGGTTTCTTATTTTCCTCCATGTTGCTAACAATTGCACGCCATCTATCTCTTAGCTTAAATGGCAATTTCGACACTATCAGCCTCATATTGCTGGAATTTTCAAGCTCCTTTAAACCATCAATGTCAGACATAATGTTGAAACAACTGCGCAAGAACAATGCATAGGAGCGCAGGTCTTTGGCATTTTCTGGCTTGATGGTTGGCCAGTTCAAAGCCTTTTTCATATGGGCAGATGCAATTTTATATCCATTTCCAAAATTGTATTCCAACTGTTGCTTGGCCTCATTGTATGCAGTGTTGGGGTCCATGTGTAGGAAACTGGAGACTAGGCTCCTAGGTTCATCTTTTGTGTATTGTTGTAGGTAATACAAACGGTCGTCCATGTTCTCAGTCTTTTTTTCCACGAATTGCTCAAATGCTTTAATGAATGTGCGATATTGTAATGGGTCACCATCAAACACTGGGATTTCTCTGCCTGGCAATAAGGAGAGAGCCTGCTGTTTCACTAACAGTGAAGTGATTTCTGTGTGCCGTTTCAACACTTCAGTGACGTCATTGACGTTGGCATTTGACGCGTTTCCATTGGGTTGGCTTGCTACTGGGGCGCTATGATGCGCACTGGCGCTGGCTATTTGGGCAGGGGCTATTTGGGAACTTTGCGCATGTACATTCTGCTGCACAGTGTCACTTTGGGGTGTAATTTGCACTCGCTTTGCCTTCTGCACTGTTGCAGGGATTTTATATTCAGTTGGCGTGCCGAATTTGTGTAAACCGGATAATGAGCCTTGCTCCTCGGCTTCTCTATAAATCTTCAATTTTGCCTCAGCGGCAGCGAGCTCAGACTCATGTGCTAGTTTTTCCCTTCGTGCCTGAAATTCTGCCTTACATCTAGCCAGTACAGTAGCCTCTTCCAAGTCAAGGTCACTTTTCTTATTTAATGCATCAGTTTTAGCCTGTTGCGCAGCGAGATCCGCTTCAGCCTTTATCCTTAACTGCGCGCTCGTCCGAGACGCGCGACTAACGTTACTTCTGGCTTTGACGCTCGGGGCTGCTTGGGATATACTGTCATGGGCCTTAACAGTCTCGTTTAATTTCTCCTCCTCCACAGTCATTTCCTTTTTCTCCTCTTCAGCATTTTCCTCTTTCTCCTCCATATCAACATTCTCGCTACGGATCCATTTCAACACTCCATCAATGAATTCCTTGAACAGGTTATATTTCGGTTCATACCAGTCTTGCTGATCTGCTTCCTGCTCTAATGCATCGGTCATTAAATGCTGCACTGATTCATGAACATCACTGAATTCAAGTAAATACTGATCAAATGTCTGAAGTTGCTTTTCAACAAGGGACTTTTCTTGGCCTGCCTCAATAGAATAGTTGATTTCCTTACGTTTACGTGTAAGAACACTAAGCTTCCCTCTACGGGTTTTCAGTAATTTAGACAATTCTCTGTCATCACACAGTGTCTCTTCTTCCTGTGGCTTCTCCATTGTTTTTAAACTTAACAAAAAAGTATCCAACAAAGGCTTATTTTTCTTTTAAATTAAAGCATTGCAACACGGTAGCCAAATAGAGTTCAGTTCTCTTACAGTGAGCGCGGCGGCTCGAGTTCAAAGTCAAACTTGAGCGCGGCGGCCCAAGACAGGTAAGTTCTAAAGACAGGCAAGACTCAAGTTCACAGTGGGCGCGGCGGCCCTGATGAGAAAACAGTTTGTACTCACAGATCAGTAGTCCAGTCTCGCGAAGCACGGGTCCACGTATTTCACAAACCTTGATTCTCTTCAAGTAATCCACATGCAATACATGATTCGAAACTGGTAGGCTACTTCTCCACAAACGCACAGCTCCGGGCACCCACAGCGATTTCCAGCTCTCCACCGGCGCTCACAGGTGTTCCGGATTTCCAATCAGCCGGCGTTTCCAAACTTCAGCTTGCTTCTTGTTTGACAGGCGATGTTCGATGTTCTTCTCCCAACTTTCGTCGATTCCTTTTCTTCGAAGCACTTTTCTTTTCAAAGCGTTTCTTTCGGCGACTTCTGTTCTTCAACAGGTTTCTGTTCTTTCGGCGATTTCCTTTTCTTAGCGCGTTGATTACTTGCAGCTTCTTCTTCTGTTCTTCTTCTGTTTCGTGGCAGGATTTCAACCGTTTCTTGATTCTTTCGTCGTCTTGATATTCTTCTTCTTTAGGCAGCTTTCCTTCTTCTGTTTAGGATTTCAATCTTTTCTTCACGCTTTCGTCGTCTTCATAATCCTTTTCTTTATGCAGGTGTCATCTGGCCTTCTCCATCTTCTTCCAATTCGCAGGGTTTAACGATGCTTCTTCCTTTTCTTACAGGTTTCCACAGGGCAAACGTCCAACTTTTCTTCAGATTAACGATGCGTCCTTTTCTTGCAGGTTTCCAACGATGCAGAGGGTATCTTTTATCTTCTTCCAGGTTCTAACGTCGTTCTTCTTCCACGCAGTGTGCAGCAAGGTTTTACTTGTGGTCTTCCAGGCGTTCTCATCCAATGCAGAAAAGGTTTTAACGGCACTCTTCCACGGGTTCTTCCTCTTTACGCAGAAAGGTTTTAACGTAGTCTTCCAGGGGTTCTCCTCCAATCTTCCAGCGGTTCTCCTCCAATGCAGGACGGGTTTTAACGTTGTAGTGTCTTCTTCTAAGTCACTTCTATGGACGCCTTGAGGTGGTCTTAATAATTTGATGGTTTATTCCAAAGGTAAAATAATCGGGTTTCCATATAAGTTTGTCACAAAATAAAGTTTACTGAAATAATAAGTCCATAACAAAAATGACCATCAATAAAGAAAATAAATTAAAACCCTTATGCCTGCTGGCGTCTTCCAATTCTAGATCCAAACTTTCCACAAGCATTCACAGTTCAGAACACATTGTTTCCACACACACGCTAACTAATTAAAGGTGCAGGTGCATCAATTACTCAATCACGGCACCTGGCTCTATTAAGGCCACCAAATGCCACATAATTCCAAACGTCATTCCACATTTGGCCAGCAGGTGTCAGGCAACAAAAATGTGCAAAATGGCTCCTACAAGGGGCATTGGTACAGGGTATTGGTTACAGCGAGAGAGCGAGAGAGAGCGAGAGAGCGAGCGAGAGAGAGAGCGAGCGAGCGAGAGAGAGAGAGAGAGAGAGAGAGAGAGAGAGAGAGAGAGAGAGAGAGAGAGAGAGAGAGAGCGAGAGCGAGGAAACACTGAGCAGGAAATGGTCAAAAAAAGGTACAGCAACTATGCTGCTCATTGAAACTGGGTTGCCTATTGCCAAATTTGATATTTACATGAAAGTTTACTAATGAACTAATATTTATGTCCCAAGTACAGTAATTTTTGCAGTTAGCAATTGGCTATTTCTGGAAATTCAAAATGGCGGACCATGGAGAAGATCCCCCTTTTCATGTATGAAAAATGCAATTTTTCCAGTCATAAAGAATAATTTGATGGTGGTGGTAAGTAGTCATGATAAAGGTAACATTAGTGAATGGGTAGCATGAATTCTCGAAATAAACAACTAAAAATCTCACACAGTGTACCTTTAAACAGCTTCACATGAAATATGAAATATTTACGAAGGAATGTTAGAAATGACATGTTCAATACAATGGAGTTGTAGGCTATTCAGGGGACCTAGAGAAGGTGTGGGAAATCCTGGCTTAGCCTAAACGGCCCTCGGAGGACTACAGTGCAGGGGGGAATCCTGGTTTGTGTCCATAATATGGCCCTCGGATGACTTTTACGGCCCTTGGAGGAATTTGAAGTGACCCCTCGAATGAAAAAGGCTCCCCACCCCTGGCCTGCAGCCTACATAAAGGCAAACAGGCCACGCTACGGCATGGCTTGTGGCATTGTATAGCACCACATCGTTTATCGTTTTATCTACAAGGCTAAGCCTACTGTCTCGATTTCACGGCATGTTTTGAAAACGCGGTGACGGGTAACCCACACATGGGACAAGAGAGGACAACATTGTTGCCTATAGCCTATCACTCTGACAACGTAGGCTACGGCAGTGGTTCCCAACCTATGGGTCGGGACCCAACCTATAGGTCGCCAAAGATCCACAGGGGGTCGCGAAGCCTTCTTGATTTTAAGGGGTTTCATTTTAAATACCTTAAATAGCCAATGTTGAATAAACGACAAAGCACGGTTGGGTCACCAAAGCTTACAATGGTAAAAACATGGGTCCCTGAGGAAAAAGGTTGGGAACCACTGGGCTACGGCACATCACGCCTGTTTGCAAAGATAGAATCACAACGTTTAAACCCAGTCAGCTTAAATTACACAGTAGGCCTACACAGTAGCCTAAACGTGAACAGTGAACCTAAACGACAATAGGTAGCAGGCCTATATCGTTCCAAAAGGCAAATGGCCAGCGTTTATCCTACCCTCTATATAATTTTAATGTTAAAGGTACACTGTGCAGGAAATGGTCAAAAAAGGTAGGCTACGGCAACTATGCTGCTCATTGAGACTGGGCTGCCTATTTGCCAAATGTGATCTTTTCAGTTTACTGTGTAGCCTAAATAAACTATGCCATATGATCTCCAAAAATTCCGTGCTCCTGGACACAGAATTATTTTCCGTGATGGACACACAGAAGTGCTCTCTCTATACTCCCACAGCTCTATGTTTCCACAGTCTTGTGTTTTCTTAGAATTTTTCTAATTTCAAATATTTTTTCTCAAAAAAAACATTTCTTACTGACAGGTTAGGGTTAGGGATTGTTTTGGTCTGGGCACAGCTAGTTTTCTTTCATTCATTATATGAATTTGATAGCCTAGCAACCAACTGGAAAAGGCATTTCTCAAAAATATGTCTTTAATGACAGGTTAAGGTTAGGGAATGCTTTGGTCAGGGCACAACTTAAATTGCTATAGCATTATTTTGTTTAGGATTAGCATTTGGTATGTATTTTCTAATGATAGAGTTAACACAGTGCTGTGGTAATAGCCTATAGAAAGCACTTCCGTGTGCCCATCACGGAAAACAATTCTGTGTCCAGGAGCACAGAAAACAATTCCGTGTCCAGGAGCACGGACTTTTGGCAAAATCCATGCTCCTGGACACAGATTTCGTGTCCTTAAAATCCGTTTCCAGGAGCACGGAATTTTTGGAGATCAGGCTGAACTATCCTACATCCCACAGTAAACCAAAATATCCCACGCTCCTCACTCCATGTCTTGCTGGACAACAGAAACAAAACGTGTAAAACAACCTGACAGTGACATGACACAGTGTGTGAACGTCAGCAGTGGACCGTTCAGGGTGAATAATAGAATATCAAATGGCGTTCCAGTGCAGTCGTGAGATTTGTTTGGTGTTCTCCACCAGAAGCAGCCGCTGAACTGTCACAGTAGGCGATTATCTTATTATTAGGTAGCCTAGGCCTGCGTCATATAGCGAAGCACCTACAGGCTATTATAAACACAGTAGGCTGTGTGCTCTGTATTAAAACTGGTCTGATACAACACATCCTATGTAGCCTACATATAGTAGCGTCTATGCTCTATTCAAACTGGTGTGATTGCCTGCTATGCCTCATATGTTTCCCTACAATTCACGACTTGCAATATTCACCTCAAACGCTGTGTCTAGTTAGGCAGCCGAGTCGACATGTAAACGCAAATAGCCCACGCCAGCTTGTCTTGCAGTGCCAGCATGTTGAGAATCACAGCACTTTATAGGCTACCATTCCGTGAAATGACACAGTAGGCTATTACGCTCTATTTTCAAACCTGCGCGATGTGTCACAGCCTATAGGCTACAATCGCGAAGTGGGTTTGTGTTTTCCGATGCGTCGCTACACCGCTTTACATTACATGGCGTTTTGGCAGATGCTTCTGTACAAACGCCGCGTATATTAGCCTACACAGCCCGTAAACAAATGCAAACCTAGGCCGAATAATCACAATAAGCATCCTATAATAATCGAATAATAATAATAATAACCATCTTCTTACCTCCAACGCAGAGAAGTGACATGTCGTGTCGGGCCTCTCTTTCTCTCCCTCTCCCTCCCTCTCCCTCTGTCTCTCTCTGTCCTCGCCGAGGAAGGTTTATATTAAGTCTAATATCCGAGCCCCCTTAGCGCCAGTCAACATTCACCATAAAACGTCGCATTGCCAACCGACTCAAATAGCCTTTTAAATAGATATCCTATATACATATATACATGTAGCGTAAGACTCAGCTTCGGAGCGGGATTCGGCAGGCGTGTTGTGATGCCGGAGTGGCGGGTTTTAAAGATGCTAATGTGTATATTTATATCCTCGCAGCATCTGCTCTCATCTCTCTCCTCCTCTCCTTCCTGCCTTCTCGCTCTCAGCTTCCTCCTCCTGTCCCACCCCCTCCCTCCTCTCTCTCTCTCTCTCTCTCTCTCTCTCTCTCTCTCTCTCTCTCTCTCTCTCTCTCTCTCTCTCTCTCTCTCTCTCTCTCACTCACTCTCTCTCACACACACACACACACACACACACACTCTCTCTCTCTNTCGCTCGCACCTATTCCCCTCTCTCTCTCTCTCTCTCTCTCTCTCTCTTTCCATCTCTCTCTCTCTCTTTCCATCTCTCTCTGTCTCTCTCTCGCTCTCTCTCTATCTCCCCCCTCCCCCTCCCCCCTCTCTCTCTCCATCTCTCTCTCTCTCTCACACACACACTCTCTCTCTCTCGCTCCCCCTCCTCCCTCTCTCTCTCTCTCTCTCTCACACACAGGCCCGGAGTGGGCCCTGTAATCAGGCCGGGATTTTAATTCACATCTAGGCCACTTTGATATGGAAAATCGCTCACAATGCATTTTATTGGACTCATGTTTAAGTAGAGTATGTTGTCAAGTTAACAGAAAACTTTAACTTTACAAAGTCTAGGCTAATTCAAATTGAAACAAATAGGCTATGACAACAAAAAAGAAAAGCTATATTTGTATTTGAACATGAGTTATTTGACCAATCAAACTGCATTTGCCATCACAAAAAGTTCTCAACAACTTGTCTGCATCTGTGGCTGTGAGTGTGGTTTACTGTGGAGTCAGGCTCCATGTTCTGTTTGTCTGATGCTCCACATGCATGGTACTAATGTGCAATAGTCCCGTGGTGTTAGGCCCACATGTAGGCTATCTTGTTACTTAGGCTTGTTCAGGCATGCAAAATGAATTTCAGATTCAATAACAATTGATATCCCCAATACATGTTTTTTTTCCATTAAATGTATTTCTTTTAAAATAGGCTACCCATAATAATATTATGGCCATTTTAATGAATGCTACTTTTACAGTAATATGAACAGAAGGCCTATCCAAATCATTGCTTCGTTGCCAAGAACAGTTGACAAATACTGTTGACTTGGAAAAAAACAATGACGACACGCCTTTGATGCGCAAAGCTGTTCGATGTCGGGTTGCCTACAAAAGACCGATAGATAGAAGAAGTCACCCTGCACACAGAGCCGTGAAGTTAGTAGTAGCTGAGATATCATATCAATTTATCCCCCCTCACATTCTCGTCGCAACTGTCACATCACCAAACGTTTTATTCACATTTCATTTGCAAACATGCATGCCAAGATTGTCGTTGATCCTCATCCTATTACTTGTGTTACTGGACTTCTTATTGAGCCTATTCACCTGCGCGCTGCTGTCATGCTACTAAATGTGGCCATTATTCAAAACGTGTCGACGCGTCATGCCTCCAAGGTATACGCACATTGGTTTTTAGTTTTGGACTGAAAGCGAGAACCTCTTTCTCTGTAAACCCAACATTTCCGAGCTGATTGTGAGTTGCGTCAAGTAACATCCTAATTCCCTCCGACGTTTGCAAACTAACTGAAGCTTTCAAAAGGTTCATTACAAACCATTCAGATTGTTTATCGCGAGGCATTCCATGCAATGCTTGGGAGGGAGCAATGGCATGAGCTGTCATTTCACCTTTATTTTCTTTTATCCTACCTGCGCTTTGCTTCATCTTTTCGTCTCTCTCTCTCGCTTGCTCTCTTTCCCCTTTTAATCGTTTGCTGTTCTTCAAGAATACAAATCGGGTTAAGCACATGCCACGGCAGTTCTCCAGTGCTCGCACCAGGTCTGGGCTCTCACGTCACTAAATAACGCCAATTGCCACGAACTTTATTATTTTAAGAAAGTAAAGATGAGTTGAATTATAACCCATAGCCTACAATGTCCTGTTCCTACGTTTCTGACTCCTCATTTTTGCTGACTTCTGTTGTGGTAGAGGTAGTAGAAAGGGATGCATTTAATGTGGCTATTACTACAAGCAGATTTACAGAAAGTGCACCTTTCTTCGCGCATTTCGCCGGGCCTCCCCAGGGACTCTTTGGCGCCTAGATGGTTGCACCTTAATAATCTGCTGTGGTGCTGCCGGTGGCTGCGCTGTCATGGTGAATATTTATGCAGACTACAAGTGATCATTGCATGTAGAATAACCTGAGTGAAAAAATACTGAATTTAAAAATATATCCTCATGGTCCAACGGGCCACACCCACATTTTGGGCCGGGAAATGTCCCGATAGTTATAATAGCCACCCCGGCATTGCTGACACACACACTCTCCCTCTTCTCTCTCTCTCTCTCTCACTTCCTCCTGTCCTATCTCTCACACACACACACATACACACTCTCTTTCTCGCTCTCTCTCTCTGTCTGTGCCTCCACTTCCTCTCTCTCTCTATCTCCCTCGGTCTGGGTCTCCCTCTCCCTCTCCCAGCTCCCTCCTCCCCCTGTTCTCTCTCTCTCTCTCTCTCTCTCTCTCTCTCTCTCTCTCCCTCTCTCTCTCTCTCTCTCTCTCTCTCTCTCTCTGTCTCTATCAGGCAATACCCCCTCCCTCTCTAATCTTCCGCAGGACTGTGTGTGTGTGTGTGTGTGTGTGTGTGTGTGTGTGTGTGTGTGTGTGTGCGTGCGTGTGTGTTTCTGTGTGTGTGTGTGTGTGTGTGTGTGTGTGTGTGTGTGTGTGTGTGTGTGTGTGTGTGTGTGTGTGTGTGTGTGTGTGTGTGTGTGTGTGACCAGCCTCCACTAGATTCTCCTACGTCATGACGTTTCTTTTCGTCATGACTCTTCTTGGTTCGTTTTTTTCACCGCTTCAGGGTTGCCAAATCTGTCAGGTGATTTCCATCCTAATTAGAGATGCACAGGAGCCAAGATCCGGTTCCGGATCCGGCAGGATAATAGAGCTTTTCACAGGATCCGGACCCGACAGGACAGGGGCGCAACTACTCTTTTCTGGGGGGGGTATGCAAGAACTATTTTGGTGCCCCCCTCCCAAAAAAAGATGCTTAATAATTATTTGGCGCCCCCCAACGAGCTCTCTTTGGCGCCCCCCTCTCTCTGGCGCCCCCCCTGCAAGGTATACTTCGCATATACTGTAGTTGAGCCCCTGCGGCAGGATCTTAAGCAGTGGATCCGGTATCCGGCAGTTACCTAAAAATCAGGATCTGGTGCATCTCTAGCCTAGGTTTTTCAGTCAGTCTTTCACAACCCAATTGTTGCATGGAGTGAAAGAACTTTGGAAGCGGCCAGTGCAGGCAGTGTGGCAGTAAGCCAATAAGTCTAAAAAATAGTTTGAGCCAACGTAATAAAAAGAGTCCACGTGTGCGAGTAGGCTACGTGTTTCAACCCTTTCGTAGGATCCGGTATCCGGTTCTGGATCCGGCAGGATCTTAAGCAGTTGATCTGGTATCCGGTAGGATCCTAAAAATCAGGATCCGGTGCATCTCTAATCCTAATAAAGAAAAAGACTCTCAAAACAATTGCCTATAGACACTATAACTCCTGCTCAAATGAAACTCATTCTGCATTAATATTTATATGGCCATAATAAGATAACAGGAAATAAAATGCCCAATAAGGCCATTCTTAGCAGTCCAACATGGCGTGAATATACCACATCTGAAGAGGCCATTTTTGTAGTTCAATAGCCATGTCTTATAATTAATTTCAATTGAATAAAAGACTACATGGCAGGAATATACCAAATCTGGCCACCTTGCTCAGGTCGGCGGCCCCTCGTGGCACCAAAGAGATAACCATGACTTTCAAATCTCTTTCAGGTGGACCAGAGCGGAGCAGGTGTCGGTGTCCGCACCAGTTACGTTCGGCACCAAACTGCTTATCTGCGAACCGCCCGTGTTCATACCGAACTTTTTCCGCACGTGACTGTGTTACCCGGATGAACCTGCTGACGGCCACGCTGTCGCCACGGTTCGCAGAGAAAAACCTAGTATTTTGTGCTTCGCATTGCGAACCAACTTTCCGGTTTGCGAACGCCAATATCTGTGGCGTGAACATGACGGCCGGTTCACGATCAGGTGCGGGAACGGGCTCCAGCACGGTTCTCAGTCGGCCTGAACGCACTATTAGAGACTTGGTCTGACCAAGAGCATAACAACGAACATTCTCAAACTGCCTCCCTTGGTTGGTTGCTGGTCGAGGGCAGAACAGGCTGAGCCAAAGTTTAAACCAGTGTTTTATTTTGTCAGCTTTTTAACAATTTAGTCATTTTAGTCATTTAAGTCAATATTGTTAACTAATGCGTTTAATATATGTTATACTCTTCAGATATTGTAGCACTGTAATCAAGATATTTGATAGGCCTACCAGTCAGGTAATGTAATATGCAAGATGTAATATGATTTCCAGTCAGGTAATGTAATATGCAACTTGTAATATGATTAATGTGATATGCAACATGTAATGTGATATCCAGTCAGGTAATGTAATATGCAACATGTAATGTGATATCCAGTCAGGTAATGTAATATGCAACATGTAATGTGATTTCAGGTAATGTGATATGCAACATGTAATGTGATTTCAGGTAATGTGATATGCAACATGTAATGTGATTTCAGGTAATGTGATATGCAACATGTAATGTGATTTCAGGTAATGTGATATGCAACATGTAATGTGATTTCAGGTAATGTGATATGCAACATGTAAAGCCATCCAGTCGCTCTAGGTACTTCCAGTCAAGACTGTTCTCCGTTGTTGTACCCAAGTGGTGGAACGGTCTCCCAGAGGCAGCAAGACTAAGCACATCTCTTGCAGCCTTCAAGAAACAACTAAAGACCTTCCTCTTTTGAGAGGAGCTACTAAACTAATGCTTGAGCTGGCCTTGCCCCAGGGCAGACCCTTGACATGATGTTCAGTTTAGTTTAGTTTAGGCTAGTTTAGTTTAGTTTGAGTGTGTGTGTGTGTGTGTGTGTGTGTGTGTGTGTGTGTGTGTGTGTGTGTGTGTGTGCGTGTGTGTGCGTGTGTGTGTGTGTGTGTGTGTGTGTGTGTGTGTGTGTGTGTGTGTGTGTGTGTGTGTGTGTGTGTGTGTGTGTTTGTATGTGTGCTGTGTGTGTACTCTTTATTAATTAAAAAAAAACCTAACCCCTCTTTGCAACTGCACTTGTTGATATATTCCCTGTGCACTTTGTATTTGCTTGTGATGTTGGCTTGATTATGTCCTCTTCTGAAAGTCGCTTTGGTTATAAAGCGTCTGCCAAATACAATGTAATGTAATTTAATATGCAACATGTAATATGATATCCAGTCAGGTAATGTAATATGCAACATGTAACATGGTATCCGGACAACATGGATCCAGATCAGGAAAACAAACAAACGTTTATGTATCAGAATCAGACAAGCTTTTATATCCCATATTTATTTATCAGAATCAGCTGTGTTGTTATGTCCCACGATGTGTTACAGTCACATCACGTCACAGCAGAAAAGTGTCGAATTAATATGAAGATTTCAGATGCAAAACCCCCTCACTCCATTTCTGAAGACCTGCACTTCTATATTTCTAGAGAACCCCTTTGTTGGTTTGGTTTACATTTTTGTACTTGATAATACATATAAATATTTATATTACATAAATAGAATAAAAATTATGCAATTTTGATTGATTTGTATTACATACAAATGAATTATGAAATGTTTCTGGAAAGGAAAGCAGGAGGTTTTGCATCTGATCTCTTCATATACAGTAGAGCAGTAAACCAATAATGCAAATATAGAACAAAGTTCAATAACATCAACTGGTATATGCATGCATTTTATACCAGTTAGGGACTTTAATTAAGATATTTTAACACCAGTCAGATTATACAACTTTGGAAGATAATATATTGCCCAAGGATGCCTTTGCCATAACCGAATGTCACCTAAGGCCAACACCGTAATATAACAAAACATTCACAACAGACATCTTATCGTAACAGTTATTACAATTATTATTATTACAGTTATTACAACTATTATTATAACTATTTGACAGTCTAAGCATGCAAAATAATATTGTCAAGTGTCACCTACCTTGCTGTGAGGTTTACGTATCCTGTAATACATTTCCAACAGGTGATGAAGCTCTGGATATGATCTTTTGATTGGTCATATAAGAAATAACTTAAGTTGTGATAGGCCACCGCTCATCTGTTTAGAAGGTGCAGGATTCAGTAAAAAAAAATCTGTATGAAAAGAAGACAATCCGCACACTTCAGGTCTATTTTTGTGCAAAGAAGCTTTACTTGACTTGCAAGCTTTCGGTCCTTAGATCTTCATCAGGCAGCCTAAGCATGCATAACCGCAGAGATACACCAGCGGCGACGCGATTCAAGTGACAGAGTATAGCAGCAAGCGATACGAGAGATTGAGGAGACTAGAGTATGTCCGCACAGGCAGAAGGCAAAGCATTCAAGCATTCCCATTGGCTGTGGTCACTGACCTCTATACAGTCATTGGCTGTCGCGGCTTGTCGCCGAACCGCGTCATAGAAAGTTGAAAGGATTTTAACTTCAAACTGTCGCGCTCGTCGCGCAAATCGCTCTAGTCTCCAGAATCGCTTTTGTCTCTCGACTCAATACAAAGTCAATTACTTCCGTCGCTCGACTCGCTCAGATCGCCGCTGGTGTATCTCTGCGGTTAGGCTTCACTCAAGTCTAGGTGACCTAAGCATGCACAGTAGTCTCTTACTGCAGATGGGGTCGCCACCGGGCCTATTCACTATTACTGTAGCCTCTTAGTGCAGATGGGGGCGCCGGCGGGCCTATTCACTATTACTGTAGCCTCTTAGTGCAGATGGGGTCGCCGGCGGGCCTATTCACTATTACTGTAGCCTCTTACTGCAGATGGGGGCCTATTCACTATTACTGTAGCCTCTTACTGCAGATGGGGTCGCCGGCGGGCCTATTCACTATTACTGTAGCCTCTTACTGCAGATGGGGCCTATTCACTATTACTGTAGCCTCTTACTGCAGATGGGGCCTATTCACTATTACTGTAGCCTCTTACTGCAGATGGGGTCGCCGGCGGGCCTATTCACTATTACTGTAGCCTCTTACTGCAGATGGGGTCGCCGGCGGGCCTATTCACTATTACTGTAGCCTCTTAGTGCAGATGGGGTCGCCAGCGGGCCTATTCACTATTACTGTAGCCTCTTACTGCAGATGGGGTCGCCGGCGGGCCTATTCACTATTACTGTAGCCTCTTACTGCAGATGGGGTCGCCAACGAGCCTATTCACTATTACTGTAGCCTCTTAGTGCAGATGGGGTCGCCGGCGGGCCTATTCACTATTACTGTAGCCTCTTACTGCAGATGGGGTCGCCGGCGGGCCTATTCACTATTACTGTAGCCTCTTAGTGCAGATGGGGTCGCCGGCGGGCCTATTCACTATTACTGTAGCCTCTTATTAGGATGGGGTCGCCGGCGGGCCTATTCACTATTACTGTAGCCTCTTAGTGCAGATGGGGTCACCGGCGGGCCTATTCACTATTACTGTAGCCTCTTATTAGGATGGGGTTGCCGGCGGGCCTATTCACTATTACTGTAGCCTCTTACTGCAGATGGGGTCGCCGGCGGGTCTATTCACTATTACTGTAGCCTCTTACTGCAGATGGGGTCGCCGGCGGGCCTATTCACTATTACTGTAGCCTCTTAGTGCAGATGGGGTCGCCGGCGGGCCTATTCACTATTACTGTAGCCTCTTAGTGCAGATGGGGTCGCCGGCGGGCCTATTCACTATTACTGTAGCCTCTTACTGCAGATGGGGTCGCCGGCGGGCCTATTCACTATTACTGTAGCCTCTTAGTGCAGATGGGGTCGCCGGCCTATTCACTATTACTGTAGCCTCTTACTGCAGATGGGGTTGCCGCCGGTGGGCCTATTCACTATTACTGTAGCCTCTTAGTGCAGATGGGGTCGCCGGCGGGCCTATTCACTATTACTGTAGCCTCTTACTGCAGATGGGGTCGCCGGCGGGTCTATTCACTATTTGCTGAAAATACTCAACTACATCATAACAGCATTGCTATTATAGTGAAGAGAGCCTTAAGTAACACATTAAGATATAGACATTACAATTTTGGTGATAGTAAGGTTATAACATAGGTGTTGCGCTAAGGGGTTAAAGGGACACTGTGTGAGATTTTTAGTTGTTTATTTCCAGAATTCATGCTGCCCATTCAATAATGTTACCTTTTTCATGAATACTTAACACCACCATCAAATTCTAAGTAGGCCTATTCATTATGACTGGAAAAATTGCATTTTTCATACATGAAAAGGGGGATCTTCTCCCTGGTCCGCCATTTTGAATTTCCAAAAATAGCCATTTTTAGCTGTGAAAATGACTGTACTTGGGCCATACTAGAAAATATTAATTTATTACTTAGTACACTTTCATGAAAAGATAAAATTTGGCCTTAGGCAACACATTTTCAATGAGCAGCATAGTTGCAGTACATTTTTTGACCATTTCCTGCACTGTGTCCCTTTAAAGAGAAGGTTACTAACCTAGAAGTGGTCAGATTTGAGCTTTGAGCCTCACATCAGTAAGATAACAACATCTGTTTTTTTCCATCTTAGAAATGTCAACAAAGTGCGTGGCTTGACCCCCCGACAAGACGCTGAAAAACGTATTCATGCTTTTGTCACTTATGTCATTATTATTATTATTAAGGGGGCGTTGTGAGGTCAAGGGGGCGTTGGCAGGTTTATGATGAGATGAGAGAGAGCAATATCTCCAAAGCTCTGCACAGTTGAGAACAAGTTAACAGGAAGCCAAGTTGTAGTTTTATTGACACGTCATATAACACGTTTGTCTGCATGAGTAAACTACAAATCCCATTGCACAGTGTATAGAACACTCTGAGTGGTGTGTATGCGCTCTTGCACCACTTTCACAAATGACATTTGAACAGGAAGCTGAGGCGCAGACAGTGTTGCCACATTGACACACAGATAACGGCCCTTTCCTCTCACTGTAAATCAGTTTCATCTGGCAACCCTGGGTACAGACAACGTCTCTTTCTTCTCTCTCGAAAACGCCAGAGGTACGTAATACGTGCTGCTTAATCTTGTTCTCTTTTGGTTGTCAGAAATGTACAAAGTTCTCAGTTCAACATAACTGTTAAGAGCGCCCTGTTGTACTGTAAACGTGTTACCAGTTGTAACTCAGTAGTGGGAGAACAAGGTATGTGTGTATTAACAAGGTATTAACACTGTTCTATTGTCTTTGTGTTCATGCTGTATGAAAGTCTATTGTATTTACTGTTATAAGCAACAAGATATGTGTGTATTAACGCTGTTCTATTATAATAATAATAATAATAATGCATTTTATTTAAAAGCGCCTTTCAAAAAACTCAAGGACACTGTACAGAGAGAGGCAAAATAAAACAACAGATAAACAGATTGTAAACAAAAAAATAAATATATAGAAAATAAATATAGAATAAAACAAAATACAGTTAAAGAATCATAAAGAATAGGCTAATTGAAATAGATGAGTTTTAAGTCTTGATTTGAACAGGGGTAAAGACTCAATGTTGCGGATGTCAGGGGGAAGCGCATTCCACAGCTGAGGAGCAGAGCAACTGAAAGCTCTGTTCCCCATGGTGCTGAGACGGGCAGAAGGGACAGAGAGGAGAATGGAGGAAGAGGAACGGAGGGGGCGGGAGGGAATAGCAATGTGAATAAGATTAGATAGATAAGGAGGGGCAAGATTGTGGATAGCCTTGAAGGTGTGGAGAAGTATTTTAAAGTGAATTCTAAATTTGATAGGGAGCCAGTGGAGATGTTGGAGTGCAGGGGTAATATGGTGACAGGAAGGGGTTTTAGTTATGATGCGGGCAGCTGAGTTCTGGACCAGTTGGAGCTTGTGTTAACTATTGTCTTTGAGTTCATGCTGTATGAAAGTCTATAGTATTTACTGTTAAAAGCTCCTCTGATAAGAACCTGTTGTGTTAACAGAATAACAGTGAGCAAAGTTTCAAGACTCATGCAATAGCATACCCAATGGCATACCCAGTGACATAATAGTGCATATCAATGCCATAGGCCTATCCAATGTCATGATAGTGCATAACAATGACATAGGCCTATCCAGTGTCATAATAGTGCATATCAATGGCATAGGCCTATCCAATGACATGATAGTGCATAACAATGGCATAGGCCTATCCAGTGTCATAATACTGAATAACAATGGCATAGGCCTATCCAATGTCATGATAGCGCCTGAGCAAGGCATGTTACACCTCAATTATTTTTTTCTTGAATTCCTGTTTTAACAAATGCACTGGGGAAAAGTTGAAATTTGAAGTTTAACTATGAATATGTTCAAACGTCTCTAGCGGCACATATAGGCTTTCGGGGGGAAAAAACCCACACACCCACACATCCTGTTTCAGCACTGAAACGTCACGTGACTTACAAGCAGTCATATCTGAGTTTTTTCTGTGGCAGGTAGATTTTAAAATCTGTAAACTAGACTCTAGACTCTGTACACACAATGTCGTATCCAGTGTCAAAATTCAAATTTCTTTATTGGAGGATAGCCTCTTGAGATAAAAATCTCGTTTTCGAGAGGGTCCTCAGAGAAACATACATAACACACACATTACAAATATTCACACACACTGCAGCTCTTCCCCACCACACACACCCCATCTCTTACCAAAATAAATTAAAGTTAATACCATGGCTAAAAAAAGTTCTTCATAATACAGGAGGAGAAAACCAAAGAAAAACACAAAATAAATATTCATGTCCATAATGTTCATACATGTGTATAGAACCAAAATTTAAGAAAACTGAGACATAGACAACGGGAGAAAAAATAACTCTGGAGAATCTAAAACATATATCATTTTTCACAGATCATACTTAACTGAAACATCTACATTGGTCAGATGATTGAATGTAGTTCTGAAGGGATACTTTAAAAGAAGGGAAAGATGTAATGGACCTTAAAGAGGAGGGTAAGCTGTTCCAATCAGAAGGGGCTTTAAACTGAAATGCACGTCGTCCAATCTCTTTGGAAATTCTTGGAACAGAAAAGAAAACATGATCATGGTGTCTTAAGGCATATGATGAGCTATAAGAGATTAAGTACTGTCTTAAATAAAGAGGATAATTGAAAAATTTGCATTTATAAATGAACTGAAACCAGTGAAACCGTCGTCTGGCCGATGGAGATAGAATATTCATTCTCTGATACATATCGCAGTGATGGGTCAAGAATGGGCACCTCAAGACAAATCTGCATATGCTATTATATACAACAGTAAGCGATTTAAGATTGGATTGATTTGTGTTCATGTACAGCGTGTCAGCATAGTCAATGATAGGAAATAAAAGTTGAGTAACAATTTTTAATCGTGTATCTTGAGTGAAGCAATTAATTGAGCGATAAAGCTGTCTTAAATTAAAGTTGATCTTTTTAACAATTGAGTCAATGTGAGGCCTAAAAGAAAGATGTGAGTCCAACCATAGACCCAGATATTTGAATTCATCTACACTTTCCATAACTGTACCATCTAGGAATTTAACCATTAAACTATTTGCTTGAGTGTGTTGACCTGAATTAATGGAAAATAACATACTATGAGACTTAAGTTTGTTGAGTATTAACCCATTATTCAAGAACCATTTTTGCACAATATCAAAATCAGTTTGAAGAGAGGATTGAATTGAACAAATATCACGCTTCGAGGTGTATATAACTGTATCATCTGCATAGAGTAGAGTTTGACAGTCACCACATATTTGTGGAAGGTCATTAATAAAAATAGAAAATAAAAGAGGGCCTAAGCAAGAACCTTGTGGAACTCCCTGTTCCATAACCATAAACTGAGAGAGGGCACCACTGACTGATACGCACTGACGTCTATAATGCAGATATGAATTAAACCAAAACATAGATTGCTCAGACAGACCAATAGCATGTAATTTGTCTAGAAGAAGATAATGGTTAACCAAATCAAAAGCCTTGGTGAGGTCAATGAAAATGGCTCCAGTAGGCATATTGACATCCAAAGATGATGTAACATCATTAACAAATTTAGTCAGTACAGTAGTAGTGGAAAATTGGGTCTGAAACTTGACTGACATGGTGATAGAATTGAAGACTCATTGATATAATTGAACAGTCTCTTGAATATAATTTTTTCAAATATTTTAGCAACATTACTAATGATAGAGATTGGTCTATAATTATTAGATTCAAGTGGATCACCACTTTTGTGTAGAGGTATTACCTTAGCACACTTCCACATGATTGGAACAGTGCAAGTAGATAAAGACAAATTAAATAAGTCACATAATGGATATGATAAGACATGAGAAGCCATTTTTAAAAACTTAATCTCAAGACCATCTGGACCCGTACTGCTACCCGATTTAATTTCAGCAATAGATTGTTGTACCTCAGTTGGGAGTATTGAAGAAAAGGAGAAGGAGCGGTTAGACACAGTGCTGTTAACATGGTTTGAAGTCAGATGGGCGTAACCTACAGACAGAGGAAAAATGCTGATTAAAAGCATCAGCTACAGAAATGGGGTCAGTAATAATATTATTATCATCAAGCCTGAGCTTTTGAGGGGAGTTCACAGAAGATTTGTTCAGAAGACCATTAAGCTTTTTCCAGAACTGTTTGGGATTCGTGGAGTTGTTAGATAAGGAATTTTTGTAATAATCAGATTTAGCGTTTCTTGTTTTAACTGTACAAATATTTCTTAATCGCTTATATTCTGTCAAATGTTCTACGTTTTTTGTTGTATGATAACGCTCCCAAGCCTTGTCCCTTTGCTTAAAAAGATGGATTAAGTCACCAGAGATCCATGGGAGATGATGGCCTTTCACCTTAACCGATGCCAATGGAGCATGTTTGTCTATGACTTTCAGCACCTCTGTGTAAAAAAAATTCCATGCATCTTCAGCATAAGGGATTAATTCAAATAGATGCCAGTTAATGTTTAGTAGATATTGGATGAACGCCTCAGCGTTAAAGTGATGATATTGCCTTACCTGAATTACTTTCGGTGGCAGACGAGGTAATCTAATTTTCCAAACACAAAAAATAATGGAATGGTCGCTAAAACAGTCAGGGAGGACACCAGAGTTAGCAATTCTGTTAGGGTGGGTGACCAGAATCCAGTCAAGGAGAGACTTGGAGCTCCCAGCTACTCTTGTGGGCTCTTTTATTAATTGAGTGAGATTTAGGCTTTCAAACTGAGTCCTCTCCTTTAATGAAGATCTGTCAAGCCAATTACTGTTAAAGTCACCCAGGACCATCATTTCATCAGAGCAATTTAAAGAATTAATAGTAGTGAGAATATTAACAGTTGAGTCTGATGGAGAGTTAGGGGGTCTATAGATGTTACCAATAATTAACCGTTTGTTCTGATGTAAACTTACTTTAACAAAGAGACATTCAAAGTTCAAAGGTCCGACACTTGGAGCAATAAGTTCAGAAGATAGACTGGAGGAGATATAGGTGGCTACACCTCCCCCACGACTACCCCTGTCTTCTCTATAAATCTCTCTATATAATCTTCTCTCTATATAAAATATAACCATCAAGACTTATTTCAGCATCCCCTATACTACTATTTAACCATGTTTCAGAAAGAATAATTATGGCAGGTTTATTATAAACAAGCCATGCTCGAAGCAAATCAATTTTACGAGGTAGACTCCTGATGTTTAAATGGATAACAAATAAACCTTTACCCATGGTCATTCCAAAGACAAGAAGAGATGGAAGAGAGGGGTAGGATGGAAGAGCAACACACACACTCACTCGCACATTCACACACACAAACAGGCACAGGCTGACAGAGCAGAGACATTCAAAAGAAAAAAAAAAGAAAAAGGAACAGACTGTCTGCTGATAAACGCCACGTTTATATTAGTTGTCTTCATCTCCCTCCCAAATAGAGAAAAAAAAAAAATCAGGCCCAAAATATTAATTCATTATTGATCAGCAGGGGGCACTGTTTTGAGAAGAAAGTTTGTTGGGAGAGTAAAGTGGCACTAAACATTTAGAGACTTCAATAAAGACTGAAAAGAGAGAGAAAAAAAGGAGCTAAAAATAAAGAAAATGGAGTAGGCACCAAAAGTTTCATACCTCCTGAAGAGAGAGGGGGAAAAAAAGGGAAAAAAAAATAGGCTTAGTCCAAATCTTCCAAGGCATTCTGTCGCATGAAATGTCAGAAGAGCAACCCAGGAAGTAGGCCTACTTTTCTCCAGCAGTCACAAACATAGGGCGAGGAAAAAGTTACTTGCTATTCAGCATTCTGCATAACAGAGGGGGAAAAACGGAAAAAGAAGCTCATAGCTCCAGCAAAAATTTCATTGAAAGTGTCCCTCGATGCAGCAAAAATAGGAAGCAGGCGCAATGAAATAAAGATCATTCAATCATAGCTGGATTCTGTAGGAACGCGTTCGCTTCATCTGGAGTTTTGAAGGGGTTTACCATTGAAGGTGATCTGAAGAACGGCAGGGTAAAGCAGGTTATAGTGTATAGCGCGATCTTTGAGTTCTTTCTTGACGTCGTCAAACACGCGTCGCTTTTTTCGCACAGCAGCACTGTAATCAGGGTAGATGTGGATGAGTTCATCATTGAACTTAAGTTGTCCTTTCTCCCGGGCAAGTTGTAGGATTTTTTGCTTGTCCAGGAAGCTGAGGAGTCTCACCACAATCGGCCTTGGTTTCGTGTTGTCTTTATTATCCTCGGAACGGCGCATTCGAGAGCGGTGGGCCCTCTCTATGGCAGGTGGAGTGGAGAAGTTGTCAGGCCCGAGTAGTTGTAGAATCAGAGCAGCAATAAATCCACGGGTGTCACTGCCCTCAGATTTTTCGGGAATGTGAATGAAGCGCAGGTTATTAGACCTGCTTCGGTTTTCAGCGTCCTCCACCTTTTCACGCAGGTAAGCGTTGTCTTTTTCCAGTTCACTGATACGCCTCGCAAGGTCAGATATATTATCCTCATTGCTCCCGACTCTCTGTTCAAGCTCCGATATGTGTTCGCCCAGGGTGGACAGAGATATATCTATTTTGTTCAATTTGGTTTGTAAATCGTCCATCTTTGCATCAAAGTGGGAGACCATTTCAGATTTTAATTGTTGCAGTGCGTCCAGAAGGAACTTGTTTGCGTCTGGTTGCTGCATTGTTTGGATTAGGCAACCCTTCTCGCAGGATCAGTGTAAATTCCAGAGGGAACGTTCTTTGGTGCCAAAAACGTGCACAATATTTGTAAACTTTCAGTCCACTTCAATATTGTCTTTTAGAGCTATATGAAGGCAAAAATAAACTTTACATAGCAGACCTGTCTGAACCAAACGCTCACGGATCAGCCATCTTGACACGTCATCATAACTATAAGTGTCATAAGAGTGACCTGAGCAAGGTAAATGACATTCAAATATTGTTGAAGTGTTTTAATGCACAGGGGGAAAGTTGATATGCAATGTTGATATGCATATACAGTGTATTGCATTGCACAGTAGTTGATATGTCTACACATACAGTGTATTGCATTGCACAGTAGTTGATATGTCATACAGTGTATTGCATTGCACAGTAGTTGACATGTCTATTGAATTGCACAGTAGTTGATATGTCTACACACATACTGTATACACTATATTGAATTGCACAGTAGAGAACTAAACTCTCTGATGTGAGTGGTGGATCTGCACTGTTGCAAACAGAAGCTGCTGCTGGTTAGTTTGTAACGTTTCAGAATAAAACCACATCCTGTTTCAGGAAGTGACGGCAGAGGCAGAGACGACGGACAGACGACAGACGACAGATGACAGATGACAGACGACAGCTCTTTTCTCTCTCTCGAAACCACACAGCAAGGTAGGAGACACTTGTTATTTTGCATGTTTAGGCTGTCAATTTACGGCTTAACACTATTCATCTGTTCGTATTTAGGTTGTGTAAACGTCATAACTTAGCACTAAAGGTTTTGTGCAATGTATGGCCTGAACAAGGTCTGTGACACAAGGAACAGTTTTAAATATGTTTTCTGTTACAAATGTCTTTAGACAAGGCCCCTCTTATAAATATGTACCAGCATGGCAATGACCCAGTCATAATGTATTACTAAAGACTATGTAGTGTCTTAGTATGGTTATGTGAAACTTGTAAGGTGTTACTAAAGAGTGTGTAGTGTCTTTGTCGTAGTTATGGTTTACTTGAAGTATTTGTTATTCTGTTGGTTTTGAACTGCTTGATGAATGTGAGAGTTGAAATATTCATAACAAACGGTTTTGAGCTTTAGATCGTTCTAACAAAATCACATGCTGTGTCTTGTCTGAAATGTCCCGTGACTTAACTCACGTTCTGATGGCCGCCTCTCGCGCAAAGCCACATCCTCTTTCACGTAACGAAGAAGTGAAAACTGGGGCACAGGCAACAAACAGACGACAACTCCTTACTCTTTTCAAACAGCAGAGCAAGGCACAGTTTGTGACACTGAAAAAATATGTTCTCTTTTGTTTTTTCAAGCCCTCATGCCTTTGTGTGTAGGTTGGGAGGACGTTGAAGTCATTACAGTGTAACCCTTTGCTCATTACCTTACTCTCAAATACTGTATGCCAACGTAAAAACAAAAGCAGGCCTAAAACTGCCACACATTTGTCAAAATACATTGGTATGCTATAACATAGCCATAACATCCCATACCAGCCAAAGCTTAACCAGAATTTACCCAGAATTACCCATAGTATGACCAGAATTTATTAAGAATAGCCATAACTGTGCCTTACATGCCAAAGCACGGCTTTTGTTTATTTATTTAGAAAACTTCTAAATCACTACACACAATTCTGTACATTTGACAGTTTTCATACAATACAATACAATACAATACAATACAATATACATGGATATAGCGCAATATCACAACTATAAAGTTGTCTCAAAGCACTTTCAAAATGCACATAAAAATACAAATAGCCTACACATTCCCACATTTACACCTGCTCTGGAGGCTGCCGTACGGCGCCAATTGTCCGGGATTCATGTGAGAAAACACACATAGCACACACACACACACACACACACACACACACACACACACACACACACACACACACACACACACACACACACACACACACACACACACACACACACACACACACACAGACCAGCGCTGCATCAATTGTCCGGGGCTCATGTGAGAAGCACACGCACACACACACGCACACATGCACACACGCACGCACGCACGCACGCACGCACGCATGCATGCACGCACGCACGCACGCACGCACGCACGCACGCACACACACACACACATTCCCACATTTACAGACCAGCTCTGGAGGCTGCCACACTGCATCAATTCACCGGGGCTCATGTGAGAAAGTGCACACACGCGCGCACACCAGTGCTTTACACTAACTTTTTCGCTTACCAGCCATTTTGGCTAGTGGTTTTCCTGACTCACTAGCCATTGGGCCTTTTCACTAGCCATAATTTTCTTAACCATCATAGCAGCTTTAATGAATTATATAATAGGCTGTAATAATGTAATGTAGGATAATATAACATAATATAACATAAAATAAATAATATAATATAATATAATATAATATAATATAATATAATATAATATAATATAATATAATATAATATAGGGCCTAATAACTAGAATTGTTGTTAACTGGTCCATGCATGCATGTATGCTATAAGAACAGATTAACTTATCTGAGGAATGGCATAGCCGTGCAGAAACACCAAGCACAGTGTTGTGGAAGGGCACAAATGTAAGCTACATGAGAGCAAAATATTTCCGTCTTTGATCTGAAGGGCACTTTCGATGCGCAAAGTAGATAGTGCAAAGTCATTGCCAAGCTTCGCATGTCCTCGGTCATGGATGTGGAATAACACCTCTTCTGGAATATTTTCTCATAAAAGTAGGCTATCTAATAGAAGGCACACAAATATGCGGCCGGTAACTACAGAAGGAGCTACGACTTCCTTTCATTCCGTTTAATATTGAGTTCTTCGAAAATATAAACGGACGCAAGGCAAGATGGGCACATGCGAAGGGATATGGGACATGATTTTGTGAAGGCTACTACTGCGCGTTGTTTAAGCCCCGTTTGACAGTCGGGAACAACGGCACAAGAAATATGGAAGAATATTAAGGTATGAAGACATACAGGCAAATCAGAAAATGATGTAAAACGAACATTATTAATGCTGCATGTGTCCTTGTCTTATCACTGCGCTAATTAGTCTCAAGACTTTCACAAGACTGAGGTGTTCTCCTCTCGCCTTGGTCATGTTAAGCCCTGGCGCACACACACATCAAGTCAAGTCAAGTCAAGTAGGTTTTATTGTCAATTTCTTTACATGCACTGGTCATACAAAGAATTTGAAATGACATTTCTTGCTTTCCCATACAGACATAGACTAATCTAGGTAAGGACATAGACAGTATAGACATAGACCGTACTTATACATGGACTTAAGACAGTATGGACATAGACAGTGCTGTCTTAAGTCTATGTAGTACTGTCTATGGACTTAAGACAGCACTGTCTATGTCCATACTGTCTTAAGTCCATGTATAAGTACTGTCTATGGACTTAAGACAGCACTGTCTATGTCCATACTGTCTTAAGTCCATGTATAAGTACTGTCTATGTCTATACTGTCTATGTCCTTACCTAGATTAGTCTATGGCACATACACACAGAGATGTGGACTTGGGACTCGTGACTTGGACTTGAGTCAGACTTGAGCACACAAATGACTTGACTTGAGACTTGACTTGGCAATATTAGGAATGACTTGTGACTTGACTCGACTTGCACACTATTGACTCGAGACTTGACTTGACTTGCCAGTTTTAGCTTGCAATGTCTTGCAATAGTATGGCAAGTCTATATGTACTTATTTTTTTGCATTTGTATGTCAAGAAATTACATGAAAAAATGAAATATTAAATGAATTGCCCTTAAAAAACACCAGTAGGCCTACTATTTTTGTTTAGAACACAACTGACAAAGGGGGACAATCAGAGCAGTGTGGAGAGGTAATGAATTTATGACCAAAAGTAATTGTCAATGTTGCCCATAGAATATAAGGTGACTTGTTGGTGACTTGGAAAAAATGAGACTTGGACTTGGACTTGACTTGGCTTTGGTACGACTTGGACTTGGACTTGACTTGGTCAAATGTGTCTTAACTTGT
Source organism: Engraulis encrasicolus (assembly GCF_034702125.1). NCBI lineage: Eukaryota > Metazoa > Chordata > Actinopteri > Clupeiformes > Engraulidae > Engraulis > Engraulis encrasicolus. Next base: position 52,107,552 of record NC_085872.1, read on the forward strand.
GACTTGACTCGGACTTGACTGGAACGACTTGAGGCTTACTTGTGACTTGCAAATTAGTGACTTGGTCCCATCTCTGCATACACATACATACATACATACATACATACATACATACATACATACATACATACATACATACATACATACATACATACATACATACATACATACATACATACATACATACATACATACATACATAAACATACGGGCACGCATATGCAAACACAATAATATTCCTAGAAAAAGATTCCTAACATAGCCTAATTTCATAACATCAAGACCTAGCCTAATAGTGCAGTGTAATTCCACTTTGGCTATCTGACAGATGTTCAAAATATTAATGCTCCAAGGGAGAGACCTGGTATGCCAACAGAGCTTCAACTTGAGGTCGTGCTGTCCCTTTCTCCCGTAGACAGGTGTCTTCTCTCTGCTATCTCTCCAGTAGCCTACTGCCTTAGTAGCGCGGCAGGACACAGTCCTATGCGATTACCGGCGGCGAAAAGCTGGGACGGTTGTGGACAGCTAAGAGTGTCACAGCACAGTATTCAAATGCTTGGTGGAAAAAATACAACCACAAAAAAATGTCAAAAACGCCTAGAGAATGAGCGGAAAAGTCGATTAAAAGACCCACTTGGCGATGCTAACACAAAATTTCGAACACTAGGTACACAAAAGTAGACAAAAGCAGCCTAAATAGCTGTAAAGTTTGGGAGCTCCGATAAAGGCAGTCAAGCGGCGCCATCACCGTAGAACACACTGTCATTCAAAATATTAAAAAGGATTGCCTCTATTAGCCAGGTCCGGACTTTCAGAAATCTGTAACCCTGTGGGCATTTTTGGGGGAAAGTCTTCATACAGCATTTTTGGAATATTCAAAGCCATCTAAATACAAATCCGTCGTATGCCTAAAAAATTAGGCCCCCAGTTTTTTGTAATTCTTTGTTAAAAATGTATGCATTTTTCATAGGGTAGGCAATTAATGGTAGATAGGCTAAAATTTCAAACTTTAACATTTAACCATAAAACTTTAAGAATATCTTACTTGCATTAAGACAAACACTTTTTGTATTACAAGTTGTCTGAAATTTTATTTTTAACATATGCAAATGAGGTCTTATCTTTGGGAATATGCAAATTAGGCATATAATCCAAAACCGATGAAGATAAAGTGAAATTTAAAAACTACTGGTTAACTTGGTTTATCAAAAGTATCTATAGGTTTGTTCATTTAGTCAATCTTAGCATTCATTGTCATGTTTTACCTTTCCTGAGCGGAGCAAGAATCAGCAAAAAATGACGCTCAGGATCATCCATTGTGAAGTGGGTGATCCAAGCAAAGTACGTCAGGGAAAGCATCTATTTTTCCATAAAGCCAACTATTTGGACTATGCAAATACAGTATGTCTGTCATGGAATTTGATTATTATTTTATTTATGATAATTTCCATATACTGTATTTGCATAAATGTGCGTATCCCGGACACTGTTTTTTGCCTTTGAAGTCTTTTACAGCTTCATCATTGCATGATATCAGACATCTGAAAAAGCTGAAAGTTATACTGCATGTATTGGCTAAATAAACACCAAAATTGGCAGCAATTGGGTGAAGGTAACCTCCAAAAGTCCAGTTTGAAATAATGTATGATGCAAATTACCACTGAAATGCATGGAAGTGTTACTGAATATGGCTGGTATCAAAACTCTCTCTTGTCATTTGCCGTTCATTATATTCCATATACTGTGTCTCTAAACATTCTAATTCATGAAAACTGTACACATAACTTAATTTCCACAGAACCTGATTTGTCATCTTGAAAAAAAGGAAACTGGTGTTGATGTACCATTGCATTACGATTATGCCCAAGCAGCATAGAGGTATTCGTTATGTCATCAGTACCAACATACTAATTTCTCTAAGGGCTGTCGAGAAAGAAATGCTTAAGGATGCAACCCCCACACCGCTACCTTCCCATTAATAAATGAACAGCTCCCCAACCCTAATATAGGTACTGGGGCCCAATAAATTGCCCTGTGTAAACATTAGGGAGTTATTGGTTTTCTCAGCAATCATTTGAATTGAATGGTATTATGGCCTGAGGCTACAGGTTGTTGGCTGTGGTCTTTTGGTCCAGGTCTGTAAAGACCTGTAGGCCTACATAGAATCTGTGGGCAGCAGTTGGAACAGCTAAAAGTCTACAACCTAGTAACATGATGGTCATGCAGGATGTTCTCCACTCTAGGTAGAGAGTGCATGGTGTAGATCAGTGTTTCCCAAACTGTGGTGCGTGCACCCCTGGGGGTGCGCGGCCTGCCATAAGAGGGTGCGCGAGCTAAATAAAGCAATGGTGGATATGTCAGTTTTTATCCTGCATTAATGAACATGAAGTAGTTTTTAATTGTATGGTGAATTGTATGCTGGAAGGGTCCATCTGAAGTGTAGTTTAAGTCGCTATTGGAAAAAAGGATTCAAACAACAATCCAAAACAACTGTTCACAATGTGCAGTGAATCATAGTTGCGTGGCCATCAGCATACCGAAATATTCGTTTAGGGGGTGCACGAACTACATTGAAATGTACAAGGGGGTGCACAGAGGAAAACGTTTGGGAGCCGCTGAATGTATGTGAGGGTGTGGAGATACTGATGTATGCTGACGACACTGTATTATTTACACACGGCAAAGATCCGGTACAGGTGGCCAGCAAACTGACTCAAACACTAAGGTCTCAATGTGGTTAAAAACCTCCTGTCTCACACTAAATACCAACAAAACTGTTACAATGTATTTTCACAATAGATTTAAACTAAATGTTGTTCCAGACATATATGTTGATGGAACAAAGCTAAATAATGTTGATGAGTTTAAATATTTAGGTGTGACCTTAGATTCTACTCTTAGTTTTAAGAAACACATTAAAACGCTGGGTAATACTGTAAAGTATAGCATATCAAATTTTAGACATATCCGTAACTCTCTGAGTATTGATGCTGCTGTGACTTATGTCAACGCTATGATTATGTCCCACCTGCATTATTGTTTATCAAGCTGGTCCCAGGCTAACAAGACTGTCTTAAAATCCATTGATTCACTATACAAGCAGGCCCTGAAGGTCCTAGATAGAAAATCTTTTCAGTACCACCATTGTCCTATACTGAGCAAGTATAATATGCTCAGCCTTGAAAACATCATACAATTTTCTGATCTGCGGCTAATCCATAAAATTATTCACAATGCAGCACCCCCACCCCTAAGAACATTTGTTCAACCCTGCTCTGAATTGATAAGCAGAACGTCAAGATCCACCATTAGGGGTGATTGTAGTCTCCCAAACCGACAAACTGCTTTTGCTCAATCAGCGTTCTCTTTCAGGGCAACCAAAACATGGAATATTCTACCCAGTGACCTAAAAACTATTACTGATTATCAGGCCTCCTCAAGGGGTGTGAAAAAATGGATATTAACCAACCAGTCTTGTCAACATTAATCATATGTTTTTTAAAATATGACTCACACTGTATGACATTTTAGTGTGTGTGTGTGTGTGTGTGTGTGTGTGTGTGTGTGTGTGTGTGTGTGTGTGTGTGTGTGTGTGTGTGTGTGTGTGTGTGTGTGTGTGTGTGTGTGTGTGTGTGTGTGAGAGAGAGAGAGAGAGTGTGTGTGTGTGTGAAGAAAAATAAGAAAAATAAATAAATATTAAAATAGGTCTACACCAGCAGCAATGTGTGTGTGTGTGTGTGTGTGTGTGTGTGTGTGTGTGTGTGTGTGTGTGTGTGTGTGTGTGTGTGTGTGTGTGTGTGTGTGTGTGTGTGTGTGTGTGTGTGTGTGTGTGTGTGTGTGTGTGTTTGACCCATGGCCTGTGGATGTGCTTACTTGTTTATATCTTGTTTATGTTAATGTATTTTAATATTTGTTTTACCTGTCCAGGGACTGCAGATGGAAATTAGCTATATAGCTATAATCTGGCACAAGCCATCTTTTTACTTCTGTAATCAATGTGTATTGTGCATGGTCCCTGTTGAACTAAGCTAAAAAAAAAAAAATCAGTAACATACTTTGTTGGTGAGTTCTGCGTCACCACTCTCAACTGTTTGCTGATTTGCTAAACTCCGAGCTTGGAGAGTTTAGCCAGACTATGTGGGGAGCCAAAATCTCTGGGTGTACATATGATGGCGTCGCCAGGCTAGTGTTGATGGGCCTGAGCTTAGCATAGATACCATTCAGAATGTAAAACTAAAACAGTTACAGTATATCACGAAAGTGAGTACAGCCCTCACAGTTTTTGCAGATTTGTGAGTATATCTTTTCATAGGAAAGCATTACAGAAATGTTACTTTGACAGTCATGAGTGACCTTTCAACAACATATGTAACCGCTTAAATTTCTTGTTCACTTAGAAAAAAAACTAAATACAGCCATTAATGTTTGAACATGTACCCACAAACGTGAGTACACCCCAGAATAAAACCCGGTGGAGAAGGGGCCGTGTTGGCTCGAATCGTCTCAAAATGAAAAGTGATTAAAAGGGAGGTCAGTGATGTGCGTTTCAAAACAAAAAAAAGTGTATCCTCTCACTAGCCATGCATGGTAGTGGGACTGACATGGTGTGGGGATGCATGAATGCTGTCAACATTGGCAGTCTGAATTACACCTAAAAGAATCATGCATGTCAACATGCACTGTTACTACTGAAGCAGATCATGATATTCTCCATAGGATTGCATTCAAATCTCAAACCAATCTATTTAAGCCAGGTGCACACTCAAAATTTAAAAGTTCAATGCAAAGAAAGGTTGAAATGTACACTGATGACTTCCCTTTTAATCCCTTTTCATTTTGAGACGATTCGAGCCATCATGGCCCCTTCTCTACCGGATTTTAATCTGGGGTGTACTCACTTTTGTGGGTACATGTTCAAACATTAATGGCTGTATTTTTTTTTTCTGTGTGAACAAGAAATGTAAGCAGTTAAATATGTTGCTAAAATGTCACTAATCATTGTGTCAAAGTGAAATTTCTGTAATGCCTTCCTACGAAAAGATATACTCACAAATCTACAAAAACTGTGAGGGGTGTCCTCACTTTCGTGATATACTGTAGTTGACTCCAAAGGTCTCCTAACCATTCACCTGACCTCACATGGATCCAGGAAAGTATGGGCTGGATTTATCTTACTCTACTACATGTATTTGGCAGCACCTCTCATTCCTGCCCAAACTCAGATGGACAAATGCTTCATGACCACATTTTACAGAGGAACAACAGAGAACATCCAGTTGCACTGTGTGGAGCGGAACAGGATACTGGCCACAACATCATAGATGCAGTATGGCATGATGAATAGCTGCCAACAATCAGATGTTTTCTCTCTACTTACATATTCAGTGTTCTTGCTTTCAAGTCAAAGTCAACAGAGGCCCCTGTACCTCCTCTCAAAGAGCAGAAAGCGGAATGGATTGAATGCTGCCAACACCTCTCGAAATTACAGGTGAAAGGGTGATAAATGTGAAAGTGAAAGAAAGCCCATTGGGAAACTCCAACTCCCATTGTCATTGTGACACAGCACTCCACAGCACACAAGTGAACACTGCACACTGCACACAACGACATTGCATTTATACCTCACCTGTGCAAGGGGGCAGCCCTCAGTGGCGCCCCATGGGGAGCAGTGCGGTGGGACGGTACCATGCTCAGGGTACCTCAGTCATGGAGGAGGATGGGGTTGATTACTCCCCCCACCAACCTGGCGGGTCGGGAGGCGAACCGGCAACCTCTGGGATGCAAGTCTGACGCCCTAACCGCTCACCCATGACTGCCCAAATAATTAGAGTAGTAATGCACCAATGATCTGGAGGTTGCATTCACTATGCCTTGCATGGCTTTCCTTTTGTGGTCAGCTTCCGCTCCACACAGTGCAACTGAGAAGGATGTCCCATCTGAGTTTGGGCAGGAATGAGAGGTGCTGCCAAATACATGTAGTAGAGTAAGATAAATCCAGCCCATACTTTCCTGGATCCATGTGAGGTCAGGTGAATCTCGTACAATTATGGGGACAATTCCATTAACCCTTTTAAAAGTTGGCCATCTTGACAGTCAGCTATCTTGAAAGAATTAGCCTCCAAAATACAATCAGTTCATATAGTATACCAATTACAGTCAGGATTTGGTGAAAATCCTTCCATCTGATTAAGTTATTGTGTGACCAAAAAGTCGGCCATCTTGAAAGTCAGCCATCTTGAAAGTGTTAGTATTGGTGCCATTTTCTATTCAGCAATTTCTGCTCATGTTTAGTTATTATTTTTGTATATATTTATTACTTTATTACTATAGTCTGTACGCATGGGAAAACATCTTTCAAGACCCATCACCCTAAATACAGGCGCGCCGCAGGGATGTGTGTTGAGCCCTTTTTTGTACTACCTCTTCACTCGTGACTGTGATCCTAAGCACAGCACAAACACCATCATTAAAGTTGCTGACGACACAACCGTGATTGGCCTGATCTCTGACAACAACGAGACGGCCTACAGAGAGGAGGTGGAGCAGCTGGCACGCTGGAGCCAAGACAACAACCTGGCCCTGAACTCCAAGAAAACGAAGGAGGTGATCCTGGACTTCAGGCGGTGTGGCCAGGGCAACCACTACCACCAACCCATCAACATCGGAGGGGAGCCAGTGGAGGTTGTACAGAGCTTCAGATTCCTGGGTGTGCACATCAGAGAGGACTTTTCATGGTCCGTCTGACTGAGTGGTTATTTGATTGAACCTCAAGAAGGAAATGGTCAACATTTTAAGAACGGACATTTAGCCACTACAGTTAGCCTCTAAAATATAATCAGTTCATTTAGCTATTATACAGTGTTAGCACCAGGGCTTGAAAAGCCGTTAACCCATTCCAATGTTACAGCCCAAACAAAAAGTCGGCCATCTTTAAAGTCGGCCATCTTTAAAGAGTTGGCCTCCAACATTTAATCAGTTCATGTATGTGTTCTAGAGGGTTAGGGCACAAGATTTGGGGCAAATTTATCAAGCCGTTCTTAAGTTATCGCATTAACTCAAAATATAGTGGCGGCCATCTTTATTTTATTGTTTACGGTTAGACCGTAACTTTTCGCAACCGACATACGGCAGAAATGGATTCAGCACCCAAAAATTCAGCACCTTGAATTGCTTTTCCTCAAAAATGCCTACAGCTTCTTATGTAGAGCTCTTTTACTATTTTGGGACCTGGCTATATGCACTTCCTCATCACATGGGCAAACAGCGTTTGGACATGGTGGTAATCTATAAATATATAATGAGACTTAGTTTGTGAGTGCAGATTTTTCTTCTTTCAAACAGCGTTCATGCCTGTTTATCAATCAGCGATCTCTCAATAAGTCGTTGTGATTGACAATGAATGTACATTATTTTGACCAGTGGTCAGGTAAAAAAAAAAAAAAAAAAACTGATTGGGGTAGGCATGACTCTCATGTGATGATAAGAGCACATATACTGTATACAGTATGCCCCTACTGTATATTTACTGTATAGCCTACTCTATACTGTAAACTGTTGAAATTAGTGGTATACCCCATAATAGACAATAATAAACAAATGTATTTTGTTATTCTGTGGCTTATTCAAATAAAATGTTTATTCTGTCACGTATAACACAACATTCTATGCAGACCCAACTCTAAATTGAACTCATTTCGTTGCCCCACATGAGCTAGTTATATTATACTAATGTAAGACAGCAAGTTATAAAATGTATCAAGACAGGCGCGCACACAAAGGCGCATGCACACCAACATTCTCCCTTTATGTCTGTTGCTCATCCACAAGTTTTGTGTTGTATTCTGTTCCTTAGGCCAGTGTTTCTCAACCTTTTTTTAGGCGAGGCACCCTTTCAATTCATGAACATTTTCAAGGCACCCCAAAAGCAACAAGCTGTAACACGGCATCACATCCGATACCACACAAGCTTAGAAAAGGAACACATTTGGAGACGTCATACAACCTACATTTGAAGTTGCAGCTTACTGGGGAGACCTAAATTTACTTTATTTTGCGTAAATGGCAGATGAAAGATTCCACTGACTAAGCATTCATTTAGCATTCAGCATTCATTTATTAATTTAGACAAATATATATTATATTACAACATTTATTTATCAGCCATGTTTCCGCGGCACCCCTGTGGAGAAACACTGCCTTAGACTACTACTAATGACACTGTGATATATTTTGGCAGCGGCCTGTTTGACTCTGACTCTGTTTCAATTCACAATTGACAGGCAGCTGTTGGACATGGCCAGCAAAAGATCTGCAGAATTGGTAAGCGAAGAAATGGAGAAGAGAAAGAAAGACGAAGATGTAGCTCAGACCTCATTTGCAGGTAAGACATGAGAGTTTGGGGATGGGAAATATTGAGGTATCAGTGGTGTAGTCTACGTAGAACGCTGGTATACGGAGTGTACCCACTTCTAAATTTCAGAGATTTCTGTATACCCACTTAAAATTGATTGATCCATTGTTTTGAATAGCACATATATATACAGTATACCCACTTCAAATAATTCTCAAATATACAGTATACCCACTTCAAAAAAGTAGACTACACCGCTGAGACACTACGATTCGTAGCAAAAACTCAATATTATAATTATTATTTGTTTAGAGTGAAATAATCATACCAAACACATAAAATATCACCAAAATGTCTACTGCAGGCCCTTTTCAACCTGACTAGCAATACTTCCTCTTGTCATGAAAATGTTTGTGGTGAAATTCTAGCAAAATACTGTTATATAAAGAACAAGACTCATTCTGATTCATTCTTCCCAGTTTGTTTTACCCAAGGAAAGTACAATATAAAATAAATAAATCTTCAAATTAATATCCATGCCTGATAATTAAAACACACATAACAATGCATAACATCTTGATCATAAGGAGTTGGGATAAAATCTGGGCTATCCTGTTGCAGGAGACAATGCCGCAAGATGTGCTTCAGACGTTCAGACTTGGAACATTTCAGCTCAAGGTGGAAGCAGGGTCATCGCTACAGCTTTGTCACATAGCACTGTGCATGGGAACATCAACTATTATCATGGTGAGGAGATCTGACCGATTAAAAGGGCAGATGATGTACTAATGCTGATGATATTTTGACTTGACTTTTCTGGAACTTGGACGGCTTTCTTTATTTCCCATCAACACACTGACAGTGAATACATTGAGACTAACACCAAATGATAAAGGCTGATCCTCAGGACCTTGATATAGCCTATGTAGTGCACATATATAGTCTCAGACATGTCATTATTGAGCGTCCCCAGTGGCTCTGCTTAACCTCTTAGCGCAGAGCATATGTTATAACCTGTTATAATGTTATAACCTTACTGTCACAAATTGTAATGGCTATGTCTTAAAGGCGTATGCCACTATTTTGGGTTAAAATCGTTGGCCAGGGTTTATAAAGGTGGTAAAGTGTCTTATTTTTCATGTTAAGCGTTGTCTTGCTTTAAGACAAGTTAAAAGAGGGAATATGTCGCTAAGCTAGTGAAAGTCAATGGATCCGTGTAGCAGCATGCTACACGGATCCATTGACTTTCACTAGCTTAGCGACATGCTCCCTCTTTTAACTTGTCTTAAAGCAAGACAACGGCTTACATGAAAAATAAGACACTTTACCACCTTTATAAACCCTGGCCAACTATTTTAACTGTATTAAGCCCCAAAATAGTGGCATACCCCTTTAAGCTGTTACTCAAGGCTCTCAATACTGTCATAGCAATGATGTTATGATGTAATCAGATTATGTCTTATCTAAGTGAGTCATTAGTAGGTGAATGAATAAATGAGTCTCTTGACCGATTCAGTTGCCTGTCAGTCCCCTCCTGTCCTGGTGTGTTGAGACTCAAAAAAATCTGAAACAGTGTGAGACTCAGCGAGGTTAGACACACAATCTATACCGTACTAATGGCAATACAGACTCAGGCATGTGCAGTGGTGGTAGCATGCCTTATAAACGGGGAAACCAACTAAATAAATAATGGATCAAACAATATTTCCACCACTGCATGTAAGTGTGGAATGCGCTTCATTCTCACAGCCTTCGTCTATCCTCCCTTCAGGTGCTGGGACCTCAACTGCAACACAGCCAGCAGAGGAGCAAGGTATGTTCTACACACTCTTTCATTTACCTTAACAGGCACCAATAGGCTCAATATTCATGAGGGAACTAATCTGTGATTGGTTCTCTGTAAGATATCCCCTCCTCATGATCTCAGGGGTCTTTAGCAAAGACGCTATTGAAAAGACAGTTCACTGACGTCATAAGGGCATAGGCAAGACAAGGCAAGGCAAGTTTATTTATATAGCGCATTTCATACACAGGTGCAACTCAATGTGCTTCACAAAGTTAACAAATGTAAATGAAAGGAAACAGGGAAGAAAGAAGGAAATGAATTAGAGTCAAAAAACATTTAAAACATTAAGATAAAACATAAGGTAATAAAATAAAATAAAATAAAACAAATTAAATAAACATAAAAATAAAAATAATAATAATAAAAAAGAATGATATGTAATTTAAGCTAGGGGAAAGCATCTGATTTGATTCCAAAAGTCAAAACAAAGTGTGGAGAGGCAGCCTTTAGCTTCTATGCTTCAAAGCTTTTGAACCAGCTTCCAGATGACGTAAAAAATGCACCCACAATTGATAGCTTCAAATCTAGACTCAAGACAAAGCTTTTCTTATATGCTTTCCTCTAACTTAAATTATATATCATTCTTATTTTTTATTTTATTTTTGTTTATGTTTATTTTTTATTTTATTATTATTATTATTATTTTATTTTTTTTTACCTTATGTTTTATCTTAATGTTTTAAATGTTGTAAGGTAGTTAGTTGCCCCTGACTAACTCCTAACTTTTATGTGTGCATTAACGTGTCAGTATGAGTGTACGATCTAAATGTATGCATGTCTGTAGGGAGAGAACACAGCGTTTACCTCGGGTCCAAGCGTTCACGCGACAGCTGGGCCACCACAATCTCCAGGCCCTCGGTAGGCGACCAATGCAAGCCCAGCGCTTCTTCTCATGCGCTCCTCTTCAGTGTTCAGGGTTCGTGAGGAAAACCCCACGTATAGTCCTTAAAGATGGCCTCTCAACGTCATTTAATTAATATTGCCGTGTTCCCAGTTGTTATTTAATGTGTTACGCGTTGGTCCTGTTTTAAAAAACGTTCTGGTTGCTTTGTTTCAAGACGTTTTTGCAAGCTGGCAAGGTGGCTTGTGGAGAAACGAGAGAGTGTTCCGTGTTTCTCGTGGAAATGCGTCTCTGATTGGCTCACTCCTCCTGCTCTCGAAGAAACGCGTCTCTGATTGGCTCAGTCCTCCAGTTCTTGGAGAGAATGAAATGGGAAACAGAGTCGCCACTTCCCCGGGTGGTACTGCACTATAGGGGCGCCAACGGAGGCGTGCAGGCTCCATTCAGGGCTGTGCTCTTTCGACAGCGACCCCTAGGCGAGCTGCAGGCACGGAGCAACCAGAGTGAGCAGGCTTTATGTAGGAGGCTTTGTGCTGTGTGTGTACCTGAGAGTAGCAACCAGCTGATAGCTAAGCTACGCTATGTTTCGGGCCACCAGACGTTGCTTGTTTTGAAAACAAGCAGAAAAAAATTACTCCACATGTTTTTAGATAAATGGGTCGATATAAAACTTTGTGGGCAACGCCTTCTTTCGACGTGACGAAACACAGAAAGGCTTTCGTGATTCGCTCGTTTCTCTGCAATATTTATGTAAATTGGGAAACACCGGGAAACACAGCCAGGAGAGTTGACGCACCGCTATGAGAGCCTTGCAAGTGAGTTTAACTTGGGGTGACCGTCCGATCTTCGAAAGGAGTGAGTAAAACTGAGTTTTATCGGAAGTTGGCCTTTAAAATCCAAAAGTCTTCAATCTCTTCAACAGGTTGTGCGAGACAGTCTCTAAATATCCGGTGAGTCCTAACAAACCTCTCGGCAGGTGTTTTCTCCAATTTCCTGCTCACTGCCTAGCAGGCCCGGCGGCTAGCACGCGAGAGCCACCTCTCCTGAGGTCTCGCTCCGGAAGTTCCCCCGTGACCTCTGAACCCCTACCTTTTATAGGTAACCAGTTGTGTCTCCCCCGTGTGATGTGGATATGATAGTGGGCTGTACTGTTCTGTGCACCTACTGACCCTTTACATCGTAACAATGTTCTTTGACTCTAATTGTATTTCCCTCTTTCTTCCCTGTTTCCTTTCTTTTTGCATTTGTTAGTTTTGTGAAGCACATTGAGTTGCACCTGTGTATGAAATGCGATATACAAATAAACTTGCCTTGCCTTGCCTTGCCTTGAAGAAAAGGGCTGTCATTTAGAGTGGGGGAAGAGAGAGACTGTAGTTGACTGTAAATGGTATTGATTTTGTTAGATAGTGAAAATAGTTGTGAATATGCCCGTCGGCGACCCCATCTGCAGCAAGAGGCTACCACCCACAAATCCTGGAGTACATTAAGTTTGGCTGGTAGAAAAGACCAAGTTACTAGCCACTTTGACCAATTAGTGAGTGTGTGTTTGGTGAGCAAGATTGAATCTACTAACCATCACTGGTGATGAAAAGAGTTAATTTAGAGCCTTGTTTATGAGGGAACTCATCTGTGATTAGTTCACTGTGAGCATGGACAGATTATGACTCTGAGGGGCCCTGGGCCAGACAGTAAGAAAGGCCCCCTCCATGGATGTTGCTAGTCTCCAAAAATATTCAGTGTTTCAGATGCCTAATGTTGTTGGAGTTGTTGGATCTCAGCGGGTCTATTTTCCCGGTAAAAAAAAAGGTTAAATTAAAAACAAATAATCTACAAGACCATGACAACAGCCTGCTTTCTTTTCTTTTCTTTTCTTTTCTTTTCTTTTCTTTTCTTTTCTTTTCTTTTCTTTTCTGTTTATTGTGGGAAATGATGGAACTTGTCAGTGATTAGTATATACATTACAGGTCCTTCTCAAATAATTAGCATATTGTGTTAAAGTTCATTTTTTCCCCATAATGTAATGATAAAAAATAAACTTTCATATGTTTTACATTCATTGCACACCAACTGAAATATTTCAGGTCTTGTTTCGTTTTAATATTGATGATTTTGGCCTACAGCTCATGAAAACCTAAAATTCCCATATCAAAAAATTTGCATATCATGAAAAGGTTGTCTAAACAAGCAATTAACCTAATCATCTGAATTAACCAATTAACTCTTAACACTGGTAAAAGCTTCCTGAGGCTTTAAAAAGTCTCAGCCTTGTTCATTACTCAAAACCGCAGTCATGGGTTAGACTGCTGACCAGACTGTGTTTAACATTGAAGTCAATGGCAGTGGCATTGCATGAGGGTTATGAAAGCCCAGATATCATTGATGCTTAGCTGTCAGCTGTTTTTTGTTCTTTGATCTGGTGACCCACACTTCCCTCTTCATTATACTCCATAGATTTCCATACCAAGTTTTTGTATTTTTAAGAAAAAGCAATTCTAATTTGCCAGACAGAACTTTCCATTGACTTTCAATGGGGTTTCATGTCTGGCAAATTAGAATTGATTTTTCTTAAAAATAGAAAAACTTGGTATGGAAATCTATGGAGTATAATGAAGAGGGAAGTGTGGGTCACCAGATCAAAGACCAAAAAACAGCTGACAGCAAAGCATTAATGATATCTGGGCTTTCATAACCCTCATGCAATGCCACTGCCATTGACTTCAATGTTAAACACAGTCAGGTCAGCAGTCTAACCCATGACTGCGGTTTTGAGTAATGAACAAGGCTGAGACTTTTTAAAGCATCAGGAAGCTTTTACCAGTGTTTAGAGTAAATTGGTTAATTCAGATGATTAGGTTAATAGCTTGTTTAGACAACCTTTTCATGATATGCTAATTTTTTGAGATGGGAATTTTGGGTTTTCATGAGCTGTATGCCAAAATCATCAATATTAAAACAAAACAAGACCTGAAATATTTCAGTTGGTGTGCAATGAATGTAACACATATGAAAGTTTATTTTTTTATCATTACATTATGGGGAAAAACGAACTTTAACACAATATGCTAATTATTTGAGAAGGACCTGTACTTGCATGCTTAAAGGTGGGGTTGCAGGTTTGCCAACATTCTTAATAATTTGATTATGACATCATGTCTATGGCAGTCCCCAACATGGACCTGCAACCTGCAACCCCACCTTTAAGCATGTAAGTAATGTATATACTAATCATTGACAAGTTCCATCATTTCCCACAATAAAAAGAAAAGAAAAGAAAGCAGGCTGTTGCCCATTCATGGTCTTGTAGATTATTTGTTTTTAATGTAACCTTTTTTACCAGGAAAATAATCTCATTTTCAAGGGCGTCCTGGCCAAGTGGGAGCACAAGTTACAAATTTAAAAAGATTAAAGTAGATGTATTATTAATATCCCGATTAAAGAAATCAAGTCCTTAACACTGGTAAATTGTCATTTTCCAGATATAACCTCATCAATTGAAAGGTACAAGAAATCAGTCAAGTCCTCATATGAGATGGTGATGGAATATACCTCTAGAACAGGGGAGAGTGTGTATCTGTCTGATCGTTACACAAAGCCACTAATGGTCGAGTGTCACAGGGAGCCTGGAGAAAGAGAGAAGGAGATGCGTGCCAGAGGAGAACAACACCAAGAGGTCTTGAACAGTGTGGCAAACAGAAGAATTACTGTTAAGGAGTTCTTCAAACCTAATGCTGCAGGAAGTGTTCCTCAAGCAGTCATTCTCCAGGGCAACTCTGGATGTGGCAAAACCTTCACTGCTCAGAAGATTATGTTGGACTGGGTCTCTGGGACCTTGTTCCAGGACTCATTTGACCTGGTGCTTCACCTTAAATGCAAAGAGATCAATGAAATCTCAGAAGAAAGCAGCCTCATGGATCTACTCAACTATAGCCCCGACTTCACCAATGAAACTGCAGAGGTGCTAAGGGACCCAAAAGTGAAAGTGCTCGTTCTAGTTGATGGCTTTGATGAGCTCAAGTTCTTGCTTGAGGATGATAAGAGTCCACCCCCTAAAGACCCTTTCAAGAAAGCTCCTGTCCAGGCCACCCTGAAGGCTCTGCTCAAAGGCCATATCTTGCCAGAGTACAGACTGCTTCTCACAACCAGGTCCACTGCTACAGACAAGCTCAGTCGTCTGGTCAGTGCTTCTCAACGCTTTGTTGACATCTTGGGCTTCAATGAAGAGGCAGTGAAAGAGTACTTCCGCAAGTTTTTCAAGCAAGATGCTGTGTTTCAGGGTGTGAAAAGCAACGAGACCTTGTACACTGCCTGCTTTATTCCTGTCATCTGTTGGGTCATCTGCTCTGTTTTGCGGGACAATATAAAGGAAGATGCATCGATCTCTACAGAGCTGGAAACAACCACGTCCATCTTTGCCTACTTTGTGTCAACTCTGCTTGAAAATCATAGTTGGGATTCGAGTCTATCTGTGTCCACACTGCTGAGCAGTCTAGGCAAGCTGGCAGAAAAGGGGATGCAAGAGCAGCAAGTCCTGTTTTCAAAGGAGGATGTGTTAAGGGTAGTTTCAGATCCAAACAAAGTGCCATTTTTGCGTAAATTCCTTGTGAAAAAGAAAGTCAAACAAGAGGAGATGTTCAGTTTCATGCATCTGAGCTTCCAGGAGTTCTTCACTGCGCTCCACTACATCGTAGACCAGGATGGAGAGAAACTCAAAAGGCTGCTTGACTCCTACACTGAAGAAGGTTGGCAATCACACCGCCGGCCTGTCATTCAGTTTCTGTTTGGCCTTGTAAATACGGAGCTGATTGAAAACCTGGATGACCTTCAGTTGACACCTTACATCTCTTCCATTAGAAGTCACCTGGAAGAGTGGATTAAGAAAATAATTCAACATGTGAAAAACAATGGAGATGGGCCATTATTCATTCTCAACTGCCTCTATGAGCTCCATGAAGAGGATTTTGTTCGGAAAGCCATGGATGAGTTCGGCTCACTGTCCTTTAAATACACTTCCCTGACAAGGATGGACTGCTGGGTGCTCTGCTACTGCCTGCTGTGCTGCTCCACCTTCAAAAGCCTGGAGTTCAGTCACAGGTTTGGCTTGACTGATGAGATACTGAGGATGCTGCAGCCTGCACTGAGCAAGTGTGAGGAGCTCAGGTGAGAGGCATAATACACACACACACACACACACACACACACACACACACACACACACACACACACACACACACACACACACACACACACACACACACACACACACACACACACACACACACACACACACACACAGGTCAGTCATCCAGATCACAAACATAACATATTGATTAAAAGCTGTTATTTAGTACAGTATTACTGACGGTGTGCCCATCACCAACACCACCAACAGAGAGATGAACATCACCTGCATGTTCTCCTCTAAGACACAACAGAACAGAATCTCTTGTGGTTTTCTTAATTTAATTTGTCTCAGGATTAGTGAATGATGCTTAACTCCACTTTACTCCTACACAAATGTGTGTGTGTGTGTGTGTGTGTGTGTGTGTGTGTGTGTGTGTGTGTGTGTGTGTGTGTGTGTGTGTGTGTGTGTGTGTGTGTGTGTGTGTGTGTGTGTGTGTGTGTGTGTGTGTGTACATTTGTTCACTTGTACACACTATTGTGTGTGTAAAAGTTGTGTGTGTGTGTGTGTGTGTGTGTGTGTGTGTGTGTGTGTGTGTGTGTGTGTGTGTGTGTGTGTGTGTGTGTGTGTGTGTGTGTGTGTGTGTCTGTGTGTCTGTGTGTGTCTGTGTGTGTCTAGCCACATCAGGCTTTTCACATTACACACACACTTCATCAAGCTGTTCACACACACACACACACACACACACACACACACACACACACACACACACACACACACACACACACACACACACACACACACACACACACACACACACACACACACACACACACACACACACACACACACACACAGTGTTAACACCATTGAAATCATTAGGGATATCTCACCCAGTAGAACTATCAAGCGTTCTGATTCCAATATGGTGTGTGTGTGTGTGTGTGTGTGTGTTTGTGTGTGTGTTAAAATCGTACTTACAACAAAGA